>NW_005842791.1:452860-496223 GCF_000455745.1 Alligator sinensis
GTCCACCTCCTCAGCCGTCCAAGAGGCACTGGGCTTCCTGCCCTCTCGCTGTCCCTGTAGTGAGCTCCTTCTCTGTCTGTCTGTCTATCACCTGCCAGTCGGCTCCTGTTCCCCCAGTGTTCAGACCTCCCGTGTCCCTCCACGAGCCCCTGCACCCTTCGGGGAGGGGTCTGGGCTCTGAGGCAGCCCTGGGCTGCAGGTGCCTGGGGTGGAGGCAGGGTGTGGGGAGGGTCCTCTTCCTCCTCAACACCGGAGCTGCAGACAGGATGAGGAGGGGCTAGGGGATGCTCTGAGCTAGCCCAGTGCCTGGCTGTGGCACCTTGTTCACATGCTGCAGGTCAGGAAGGTGTTTCCCCCAGGGCAGGCTGGCAGGGCCTGAGGGGGACTCCTTACCCTTCCCAGCACTTTAAGCCGGGGCTCTGCTGCTGGGGTGCCCAGGGCATCTCTCTCCACATCCAGTCCCCGCCATCCCAGGAACATACAGGGTTGATGCCTCCTCTGGGCATGGCTGTTTGTATGCGGCCACCTGCCCACTCATGCAGGGAGCCGCCCACTGAGCCCATGCAGGAGCCTGCACACTGTATCCACCATGCATGGGTGAGCTGTGTTTGAGTGTCAGAAATGCCCCTTGCCTGGTTGTAGGACTGGTGTTTAACTGCATGGAAGTAATAGGACTTGGCCCTTATGTCTCCTCCACACTTTGGTGCATCAAAGCAACCTGCCCTGACACCAGGGTGCACCATGCTCCTGCACTCTGTGTCTTGCTCCATGTCACACGTATCCCCGGCATTTGCCCATGCCCAGGGGGTGGGAGGGAGATGAGACCACAGCGTGTTCAGCACTGAGCTCAGGGGAGAGTCCCTGCTATCCAAGCATCAGAGGACATTGGTGGCCACAGTAGGCAAGGAAAGCAGCAGAGATTTCCATCAGTCAAAGCAGGGCAGCTGGTGCTGTGGGGAGAAGTCATCAGGCTTTTGTCAGCTCCTGGGAGCATCCCAGACTTAGAGGCATGGGGAGATCCTGCAGACGTGGGATCCCCACTGCCTGCAATTGCCTGCCTAGCTGCAGGGCCTGGGCTGAGCTGTGGCACACAAATGCTTACCATGACTGTGAGAGCACCTGGGCCAGGTCAGCTGCTGGTGCCAACCCCTGTGAGCTCCTCCTGACCCAGGAAGGACCTACAAGGTGTAACAACCCCAGCAGGTGGCAGCAGGAAGTCGGGTTGGGGGTTTCTATGCAGCTGGTGCCTCCAACCCCATCACTGAGTTTCCACAATGCAGTAGTAGACACCTGCGTCGTGCAGCCTGGCACCGACCTGGGAGAGACTGTCGGAGCGGGAGGCCTTGTCCTGCAGCCAAGGTGAGTTCCCCTGCAGGTGAGTTCCCCTCATTGTGCCCGCTCCCCAGAAATGTCTGGGCCCCTCATTTCTGTGGTGGGGAGCCCAAAACTGAATACAAGACTCCAGATCTGGTGTCACCAGAGCCAAACAGGGGAACACTTTATCTACCGGCAGTGCTCCTGGTAATGCAGCTCAGTATGCTATTAGCCTTCTGGGCAATGAGAGCACACTGTTGGCTCCTATTCAGTTTATCATCCACTGTAACCCCCAAGTCCTTTTCTGCAGAGCAGCTGCTTAGCCTGTTGGTCCCCAGGTTTTACAGGTGCATGGGATACTTTCATCCTAGGTGCAGGACTTTAAACTTGTCCTGGTTGAACCTCATGAGATTTCTTTTGGTCCAGCCCTCCAGCTTGTCGAGGTCCCTCTGAATCCCAGCCCTGCCCTCCAGCATACCTACTACTGCACACAGCGTTGTGGCAGGAGGCAGTGACGGGCCCCTGGAAGAAAGCAGCGGGCAGCAGGGATTTGTGCCAGGCAGAGCAGAGAGGCTGGAGCTATGAGGAGTTGTCAGGCTCTTGTCAGCTCCTGAGAGCATCCCAGCCTGTGAGGACTGGGGAGTGCCTGCAGTCCTTGGATCCCCACCACCTGCAATTACCTACCTGGCTGCAGAGCCTGGGCTGAGCTGCAGCATAGAAATGTCCACCTGGAAGGGAGGTGGACACGAACCATGATTGTGAGAGCACGTGGGCCAGGTGAGCTCCTAGTGCCAATCCCTGTGAGCTCCTCCAGAGCTGGGTGGTGCCCAAATGGTATAAGACAGCCCAGCGCCAGCCATGGCAAGGAAGACAAAGTCTGCAGGAAGTCAGTCTGTGGGTTTCTGTGCAGCTGGTGCTTCTGCCTTTCTTACTGTGTCTCTCACAGCACAGTAGTAGATACCGGCATCCTGCAGCCTGGCTCCGTCCGAGGAGAGATTGGTGGAGCGGGAAGCCTGGTCCACAGTCAGGGTGAGTTCCCCTGCAGGTGAAGCCCCACTGTACCCACTCCCCAGGGAGATCAGGGCCCCCTGGCCCTGTTGGGGCTGCCGGTACCAGTACATTGTATTGTGTGGGGTGATGTTCTGGTTGCAGGGGATGTGGAGCCGTCCTCCTTCCAGCGCCGTGACCTGGGGCGGCTGGAAGACCTGTGCCAGGGCCCATCTCACTGCCCCTGGGGGGGGAGAAGCAGAGAGTGAGGCAGAGAAAACCATCCCCCTGGAGCAGGGCAGCGCAGCTGGTGAATCCTACTCACCGCAGAGGAGGACGAGGCTGCAGAGACCCTGCATGGTGAGGCCAGGGCTTGGCTCCTGCTCTCCTGCAGTCTCTCAGGTCTGTGTGTCCACTTCCTCAGCTATGCCAGAGAACGGGGCTTCCCTGCGCACTGGCTGTGTCTGTCGTGAGCTGCCAGCCTGCCCGTCTCTCTGTCTGTCTGTCACTTGCCAGTCAGCTTCTGTTCCTCCAGTGATGAGACTTCCTTTCTGTCCCCACAAGTCTCCTGCAGGCGTCAGGGAGGGTCTAGTCCCTCAGGCAGCTTTGGGCTGCGGGGCAATGGGGTATAGTGGGCTGGGGTTCCCTTCCTCTGCACCGCTGAGCTCCACACTGGACAGAGGGCCTGGCAGTGCCCTGAGAAGACAGGGAGGCGCCAGGTCCCTGGCTGGGGCACCATGTTCACATGCTGCGGGTCAGGAACGTGTTTCCCCCAGGGCAGGTTGGGGACTTGGGGAGGCTCCTCACCCTCCCCTGCTTACTAGGGCATGTCTCCCCTGCTGGGGTGCTCCCGACATCACTCCAGAGATCCAGTCCCTGCTATCCTGGGGACACAGGCCAGCTTGCTGTCCCAATCTCATGCAGCCAGGCATGCTGCTTGAGCTACATGTTCTGTCATGGTGCTGTGTGCATTTCTTCATTGCACACCCTCACTGCTATGCACCAACAGAAGGTTGTGGGCTCCACATACCGTCTTCATTGCTTGTGGGTCAAGTGTTCAAATGTAAAGGGCAGGATGACCCACTCTCTGTGACTGCAGACCCTTCTTTCCAAACCTGTGGTGTTTATGGGGTACGAAGTTTGCAGAGGAAAGTCACAGAGAGGGCAACACTCCCTGGGGTCTCTTGGCACAGGGCTGCAGTGGGATGGGCCTTGAGCCCCGAGGGAAGGGAGCAGGGGAGACCCAGCTGGGACTAGATGTGGCCCACATGCGTCACATCGGCAGGGCCAGTGCGTTCAAGTCTCTCCAAAGCGGTGGTTCCCAACAAGGGTGCCCCAGCACCCAGGGTGCCTTGAGCTTCATTCAGGGGTGCAACACAAGGGCAGCACTCTTACGTGCACAACAATGACCCACAAGTCAAACTCAGAGTTTCCAGTTGGAATTGGTGTCAAAAACATCCCACCCTGCTATGCTCTTCTCCATTCCTCGCCACGCGAGAATTGCTCTGGCTCAAAGGCGGCATTTTCCAAGGGGTCCTGGAGCCTGTCATAGTTGAGAGACATTTCTCTTGAGGGTGCAGCCTGAGCCCAGTCACCCTCTCCCTTTGCAAGCTGCTGGGGACACGTTGGAGTCGGGGAAGCTAGGGCTGGATAATGCCTTTGGGAGGAGCCACGGTGCCACCGGAGGTGGGGAGGAGTGACCACGTAGGGGGAGAACCAAAGGCATGTTCCCCAGGAGGATGTGGCAGCAGGAAGTTGGGCTGGGGGGGTTGTGCAGCTGTTCTTGTGCCCCTGTCACTGTGTCATCTGTAGCGCAATAGCGGACTCCAGCATCATGCAGCCTGGCGCCATCCCAGGAGAGCCTGGTGGAGTGGGAGGCCTTGTCCATAGCCAGGCATTGGTAGTCCCCTGATCTTATTCAGCCCAGTGTGACCCTGCTTCAGCTACCTGGTTTGTCATAGCAGCTGTATGCATTCTTTCACTGCACACCCGCATTGCTATGCATGTCCAGAGGGTCATCATTTCCCTGTACCGTGTTCACAGATTGAGGATCAAGCACTTGAGTGCCAAGGGCTGGGTGACCCCCTCTCTCTGTCCGCAGGCCCTTCCCCAACCAGCATTGTTTGCAGGGGCACAAAGGTGGCAGGGGACAGCCATGGAGGGGTCAGCACTTCCTGCAGTCTCTGGAGAGAGAGCTGCAGTCGGGTGGCTCCTAGATCCAGAGGGAAGGGAGCATGTGGGGAACAGGGGAGAACCTGGGCAGGAGTTAGACCTGGGGAGAGACTGGACATGGCCAATGCACCTTGCTTTGAAATGTCCTTTGGATATAAGTCCCAACAGAGCAGGGAGTTGCAGCACCCTGGGTGCCTGGAAATGCTTTCAGGACGCACCCCTGTGTTACCCCTGTTTGATGGTGAACATTATTCACAGGACGAAACAGAGGCTTGATGGGAATCCAGGGTGTCAAAGGCATCCTGCTCTGCTGTGCACTCTCTGGGTTGTTTGCAACCCCTACTTTTGGCCAAGGCAAGACAGGCACATCCCTTGGAAGCAGGTGGCGTCAGGAAGTTGGGGCTGGGGTTTTTTTGTGCAGCTGGTGCCTCCGCCTCAGTCACTGTGTCCCTCACACCACAGTAGTAGATGCCAGCGTCGTGCAGCCTGGCACTGTCCCGGGAGAGCCTGGTGGAGCGGGAGGCCTTCTCCACAGTCAAGGTGAGTTCTCCCACGGGTGAGACCTCGTCGTACCCGCTCCCCAGGAACATCAAGGCCCCACGGTCTTCCAGGCTCTGCCGATACCAGAACATTACATCATGGCTAGTGACAGTCTGGTTGCAGGGAATGCGGAGCCATTCTCCTTCCAGCACCGTGAGCCGGGGCGGCTGGAAGACCTGGGCCAGGGCCCATCTCGCTGCCCCTGGGGGAGGAAAGGCAGAGAGTGAGGCAGGAAAAACCAGCCCCCCTGGAGCAGAGCAGCGCAGCTGGGGAATGCTACTCACCGCAGAGGAGGAGGAGGCTGCAGAGACCCTGCATGATGGGACCAGGGCTTGGCTCCCACTCTCCTTTGCTCTGCCAGGCAGAACCAGTCTACCTCCCCAGCTGTGGCAGAGACACGGGGCTTCCCTGCCCTCCCTCCCTCCCTCCCTCTGTCTGTCTGTCTGCTCCCCGCCAATCAACTGCTCTTCCCCAGTGATCAGACTTCCTGTCTATCTCCGCAAGTCCCCCGCAGGCTTCAAGGAGGGGTCTTCTTTCTGGGGCAGCCTTGGCGGATGGCATGGGGTGGGGTCCTCTTCAGCCCCGGGGCTGCAGGCAAGACGGGGAGGTGACAGGGCGATGCAGCGAGCTCAGGCAAAGCCCCAGGTGTCTGGCTGGGGAATCTTGTTCAGCTGCTGGGGGTCAAGAAGGTATTTCCCACAGAGCAGATGGGCAAGGACTGAGGAGGCTCCTCACCACCCTACACCCTGGGGCAGGGCTCTGCTGCTGGGATGCTTTGGCCATTGCTTCCCTGGTCTAGTCCCTGCCATCTCAGGACCACTGGCATTGGTGGTGCCCTGATCTCATGCACACAGGTGTGAGGCTGCTTGTGCTATGTGTGCTGGTTATGGTGGGTGGTCTTTCACTGCCATCCTCACTGGTATGCATGTCTGTCAGGGTGTAGCCTCCACGTACCATGTTCACAGCTTGTGGGTCCAGTATATTGAGTCAAAGGGCCAGTGACCCCCTCTGTGTTTGCCAGCCCTTCCTAGAAACCAGCAGTATTCATAGGAGCACAAAGGCTGCATGGAAAAGTCAGAGGTGTCAGTGATACCCACGGTCTCTGGCACAGGGCTGCAGTGGGGCAGCTCCTAGATCCAGAGGGAAGGGACTTTTTGTGGGACAAGGGAGACCCCAGATCACAGGCAAGAGTTTGTCCTGGCCTGGGACTGAATGTGGCCCATGCACCACACATCCAAATGGCTTTGGGTACAAGTCTGTTTACAGCAGTGGTCCCCAATCGCGGTGTCACAGTACCCTGAGTGCCTTGTGATCCTTTCAGGGTGCTGCATAATGTCAGCACTGTTCTGTGCACAGATGTGATTCACAACAGAAACCCAGAGTTTTAACATAGGGATCCAGAGTGTCAAATATTCCCCGCCCCGCTCTGTCTCCATTCTCTACCACAGTACAACTGAAGTGGGAGCTCAGAGCTGGAATTATCCAACGGGGTCTGAGCCAGTTAAGGATGAACCAATGCATTAGACGAACCAGCCTGAGTCCAGTCACATGCGGCTGAAACAGCAGCTGGGACAGGCATTAACTCCCATGGTCAAATTTGACCGTGACTTTGCTAAGCTGTTGGCTCTTTGTGGTTCCAGCTGCTGTCTAATGGCTCCAGTTTTCTCTGCTTGTTATCTGTCCACCCCTTCACCCTGAACAAATCTTGTTATCAGTCACTGTTGCTTGGAAGGAAGATGTTTGCTCAGTCCAGGGCACCCAGGTAACACATAAATGATGGGAACACATGGATGTAAATAATCAGAATATGAAGGCCAGGTCAGCACATGGGGCTTCCTGACAAAGGCCCCACAGGAGCTGGAGCAACTCCCCAGTGGGTACAGCATCCCCTCCAGCACTGGAGAGAGCAAGACAGACATGTCCATTGGGAACACACGGCAATAGGAAGTCAGCCTGGAGGTTTTTGTGCAGCTGGTGCCTCCATCCCCAGCACTGTGTCCCTGACAGCACAATAGATGCTGGTGTCGTGCAGCTTGGTACTGTCCCGGGAGATACTGGTGGAGCAGGAGGGTGAGTTCCCCTACAGTTGAGGGCCCATCATACCCATTCCCCAGAAAGATTAGGGCCCCCCAGCCCTGAGGGTGCTGCTGGTACCAGGACATTGTCTGACGAGTGCCGAAGTTCTGGTTGCAGGAGATGTGGAGCTGGTTCCTTCCAGCGCCGTGAGCCAGAGCAGCTGGAAGACCTGGACCAAGGCCCATCTCACTGCCCCTAGGGGAGGAGAGGCAACCCCCCTGGAGCAGGGCAGTGCAGTGCAGCTGGGGAATCCTACTCATTGCAAAGGAGAAGGAGGCTGCAGACACGTTGCATGGCAGGGCCAGGCCTCCTGCTGGGATCTGCTAGGATCCATTCCATGACATCATGGGGTCCTCACAGGTTGGGGGGTCCCTGGTCCCATCCCCACCCCCTGAGCCTCTTTGCCTGTGCGCTCCTCTCCCCACCGGGCCTGGCTGCACAGCAACGGAGCTGTGATTGCAGCTGAGAGTCCAGTGCAGGACAGCACAAACAATTAGGGGGAAGCAGGACTTACAAGCAATGGCTGAAGAAGAGAAGACTGCAGGGGGATTTGATGGGGCAGTGATAGAGAGGATGGAGATGGGCTTTTATGTATGGCTGCAGGGGACACGACTAGGAGCAAGGGCCTGAAGCAGCAGCAAAAGAAGTTGATGTTGGAGGAGCTTGCTGACCAGGAGGGTGGGCAGGCACTGGACCAGGCTGCCTAGAGAGGGGTGGAAGCTCCATCCTTGGTACTTCTCAAGAGCAGGTTGGGCAGACATGTGGGTGGGGTAGTTTAGTCAGGGATGATCCGGTCATAAGCAGGGGCTGGACTAGATCACCTCACAAGGTCCCTCCGAGTGCCATTTTCCTCTTATGCATGGCTCTGATCTAGCTCTCAGATGCCAATAGCCATGAGGATGTGGTGTCCTGGGTCTCATGCCACAGAGTGTCTGGGTCTCGGGTCGCTTGCTTGGCTGGTGTCTGTGCCCCTGTGGTTAAAGGGGCAGTGGGGTTGACCCCCACCTCAGGGGCCAGCCACCTTGGGGGAGGAGTATTGCAACTTCCAGGGAAGCTTCTCCCAACTGCTGCAGGTTTGACCCTGTTTATGAACTGAACATCTTTGCTTGGGTGGCCAGCGAACAGCGGGGATGAATGTCGACACGCTCAGATCCAAAGCTCTCCTGGAAGCACACATCTGCAGGCATGCACTGCTGCTGACTTCCCTTGTGTGTCCGAGAAAGGCTGTTTCCATCCACTGTTCACATTCCTTCACTGGTTTGTAGCTGCCCGAGTGATTTGGACGTGGACACCTTGAATGAGGAGCTGCTGAAAAGGG
This sequence comes from Alligator sinensis, assembly GCF_000455745.1. Taxonomy (NCBI): domain Eukaryota; kingdom Metazoa; phylum Chordata; order Crocodylia; family Alligatoridae; genus Alligator; species Alligator sinensis. The sequence continues at coordinate 461,268 of NW_005842791.1, forward strand.
CATCCACAGTCTGTTCTTCACTGCATGAGACTTAAGGGCAGTGGTTCTCAACCAGGGTCACATGAGATCCATTTAAGGGTGCTGCAGTGCTCGGCCCCTTGTGCCCTCCCCAGCACCAGATAGATCAATGATTCTCAGCCATTTGGGCATCCAGGCCCCCTCTTCATGTTTCCTGAATTTTGATTTTAACTCAGAGGTCTCAGCCCTGGTGCCACGAAACCCAGGAAAGATACTGCAGGGCCTTGAGGCTGAAAAGGCAGAGAACCACTGCTTCAAGGCCCCCAGCCCTTATCAACTTCTCCACGTCCTTGTCCAGGCTGTGTCTCACCACAGAGCAATCCCTAGGGGCTTTCTGAGCAGCCCAAGGCAGCCAGCAAAAAGGAGAATCGCTCACCGGTGCTAGCTGGGGCATGGCAACATGCAGCTGCCTATGCCTCCATCTGTCTGTCTGTCTCCATTTCCCTCTTCCTCTCCTGCTGTGCAGTGCAGAGGAAGGAGGGGGATGTACCCACCACAGAGCCGCCCACACCTTTCTGTACGGTGCAGCAGCAGCCAGAGCCCTCTGTGTCACTCAGCGCGCAGAGATACCCAGCACTGTCCTGCAGCGTGGTGCCCTGGATCGCCAGCCACCCCGAGGAGTTCCCAATATGCAGCTCCGCGGAGAGCCGCCCTGCTTGGTTCCTCCACTCAGCTTCGTTGAGCTGCATCAGCATCTCCAGGGGCTGGTTCGGGTGCTGCCGGTACCAGGAGAGGGATGGGGAGGTGGGACTGGTGGAGCAACGCAGATGTCACTGGTGGAGAAACTGCAGGACAAGGTGGCCGTGTGCCCTGCTGGGATCACCAACGCCGAGGGGGACTGGGTGACGGAGTCCTGCTGAGCACGGGCTGGAAAGGCAGAGATCCCTTGTAAGACTGCTCTCCTGTCTGTCTGTCCCTGAGCCGTGTCTCACTGTTCATCCATTTGTTCAGCACAGCATGGTGCATCCTTGCATCAGTGCCCTCCTCCCTGTGCTGTGTCTCATCCCTCGGCCCACCTGTTTGACCATCGTATCTGGGTGTCTGTATCAGCCCTTCTGCACTAGCTTGTGTGTCTGTCTGTCCATCCCCCCATTCATTTATTCACATAGCTGTTTCTCTCTACAGCCCCTGCATGCTGCCTATTCTGCATCCTTGCCTCCCTCCTTCTTGTCCTCTCCCCCGCATCCCCTGTCCCCCTGCCCTTTTCTGCCAACCAGCTGTAGCCTGATGACCCCAGTGGTCCCTTGCTCACGTCACTGAGCTCTCCCCTTGCCCCTGACGCTGGCTGAGATGTCAGTTCCCCCTCTGCTCTGCTTTCCCCTCACCGAGCTCTACGAATCCCACCAAGGAAGTCAGCAGAAGCAGGGCCATCCTGCCCTCTGCCCTGAACACAACAGCAGCGCATCTGCACCTAAGGGTTGAGGGCTGGGGCTCTGTGTGCAGCCTTCAACCCACCTCCCCCTTCTGCCTCCAAGCAACCTCCCATCCCAGGGCCTCGGGCATCCCTCTAGAGGTGGCTCTGCAGATTCCCATTCTCTTCTGGTGTCTGGTGGGGCGAGGTGTCCCAGTGGTAAGGGCTGGGGTGGGGACACTAGTCACCTGAAGCACAGGTGAAGTCCAGACTGAGCTCCCAAGGAGCATGGGAGGATCCAGAGGGGTCCAACATTAGAGCTGGAGTCAGGAGCATTATCTGGAATCATAGAAACACAGAACCAGGCAAGAGCCAAGACAAGCCAAGGGTCCAGCCAGAAACAGGAATCAAAACCAGAGTCAGGACTGATATCAGGAGCTAAAAGTCAAAGCCAGAAAGACACAAAGACCAGGAGCACATTCCTCAGTCTTTGCCCAGAGGTACAGGAGGCCTCAATCTCAGCCCCTGGGACAGCAGGCTCTGGATGAGGGGAGTGATGCCCAGAGCACCCAGCAGCAGAGCCTTGCCCTACAGCACAGGGGAGGGTGAGAAGCCGCCCCAGTCCCTCCCAACCTGCCCTGGGGGAAACACCTTCCTGACCCGCAGCACATGAACAAGGTGCCACAGCCAGGCATGGGGATGTCTTCCTCAGAGCACAAGAAGAAGCACTAGTCTCTCTGCCCATGTAGCAATAACACAATACAGATTCACATCTATACGGGCTAGGGAGACAGGAGGAAAGCGGTATGCAGGCTGGCACCACATTGTCTTGAATTTGCTGAGCTCTCTTCAAAATCCACTCTCTGAGCCCCACTGTTTACATCTAGTATTTATATGTGGCTTATTTTAATTAATGGTGTTATTCAATTTTTGGTGTTATTCAATTGTCTTTGTTCTACTGACACTTTGGGAACTGGCCTAAATCAATTTTCAGTGGACTTGAAAGTCATTTAGCAGAGGTCTGTGAGCTTGGGAGAAAGGACTTCTTATCTCTCCCTCCCCATCTGGGAAGGTTACTAACCCTGTCCTGTTTTGTTTTGAGGGTTTGGTTTTTTTTACTTTGCTAACAAGCAAAGTTGTTCACAAGCTTTGGGACTTGCTTTAGTCACACTTCGACAGCTCAGCATCTGTTCCCTGAAAACAGCTGAGGCTGCCAATAGGTTAGGAAAGAGCCTGGTTATTTCAATAGGATTTTAGCTGATTACATACAGCTCAATTCTTATCCAGAGCCCAAAACATCAGTTCTTATGTTCAATTACTAATAAGCTCCTTCCTGATACACAGATCCTTATTCTATAGCCCCAGGCTACTGCTCAAGACTTAAAGGTAAGCTTATTGATTAGTGGATAAGCTGATTGATTATATACCAGCTCAAGCACAGGCGGGAGGGAAAGCTGTCAGAGGCACGCCAATACCTGCAGACCAAAAGAGGTGCAAAGTGGGATATTCAGCAGCTCTGGGTGTAAGGAGACCAGAGCTGAACCCTGGACCCTGCCAATCCCAATCGGAAGATCAGGGCAATTCATCCCCTTACAAATGTGGCTATAGCAAGCCCAGAGCAGTGTCCTGATCCCAGCTGGGCTATGTGGGGCAATTAGGGTAACCAATCCCCTGAAGCTACAGGTGACTGGTCCCACCTGCTCCAGTCCTTCGCAGCCAAGCCCAGCTTGCGGTCCTCTTGTCTGGGCCAAGACTGAGCTACGTGTTTCAGGTCTCTGTGTCTTTCTGGCTTTGACTCTTGGCTCCTGATATCAGTCCTGACTCTGGTTTTGATTCCTGTTTCTAGCTGGACCCTTGGCTTGTCTTGGCTCTTGCCTGGTCCTGTGTTTCTATGATTCCCTGACTCCAGATAATGCTCCTGCCTCCAGCTCCAATGTTGGACCCCTCTGGATCCTCCCATACTCCTTGGGAGCTCAGTCTAGACTTCACCTCTGCTTTGTCCAGTTTTGGGCTCCACAATTCAAAAAGGATGTGGAGAAGCTTGAGAGAGTGCAGAGGAGAGCCACAGGCATGATCAGAGGTCAGGAAAACAGACCTTATGATGAGAGGCTGAGAGCCATGGGACTTTTCAGTATGGAAAAGTGCAGGCTCAGGGGTGATCTGGTGGACGCCTATAAGTTTATCAGGGGTATTCACAAGGATCTGGGGGAACGTCTGTTCACCAGAGTGCCCCAAGGAATGATAAGGTCAAATGGTCACAAACTCTTCCATGACCATTTTAGGCTGGACATAAGGAAGAACTTCTTTACTGTCCGAGCCCCCAAGGTCTGGAATAGCCTGCCACCGGAGATGGTTCAAGCACCCACTTTGAACACCTTCAAGAGAAATTTGGAAGTTTATCTTGCTGGGATCCTATGACCCCAGCTGACTTCCTGCCCTTTGGGCAGGGGGCTGGCCTTGATGATCTTCCAAGGTCCCTTCCAGCCCTAATGTCTATGAAATCTATGAATTCAGGTGACTACTGTCCCCACCGCAGCTCTTGCCACTGGGATACTTCACCCCACCATCTTCACAGCCTAAGCAGCTGCATAAAGAGCTTTAGGACCCACTGTACCCCTGGCAGGACTCCTGATGGAGTTCAGTTGCCTACAGGCCCAGGGAGGCATCTACTGTGCATCCCTGAAGCACCAAGGTGCACCTCCCTCCTTCCTGCACCCCATCACCTATCCCCTTTGCAATGGCTATTCGTTTCTCCTTTATGGAACAGACAAAAAAAGAGCCAAGGGCCCTTTAAGAGGGTGGAGTCAGGCTGGAAGCCCCACCCAGCAAGGCTATAAGAGGGAGAGAACAAGGCCAGGACCAGATGAGTTCTGGGCAAGGGAAGGGAGGTAAGATGTTGTGGGAGAGAGGGAGGCACTGGGAGGCTGCAAAGGGACCGATACCAGCTGTAGCTGTTGGATGCTCCCCCTCCCAAGGGATGAGGCATCTCCCAAACACACACAAGCAAGGCACCGCAGAAGAGCAACTGCAAAAGAGGCTGGGACTGGACAGGGACCACATGGGCCCAAACAAAGGTACTGGTGTCTGGTCACTGCTGGATACCTGCAGGCTCTGGGACACCCCCCCCACCGCACACACACACACTGGATGGATGGGCTCCAGGCTGTGAGGCCTTGCAGGGGTGATGTAAACTAGACCCCATAAGTGTGCCCACCATCATTGCCCCTTGTTATGCTGCAGAACAAATTCTTGCCCTATGTGTGCTAGGTCTGACATGCAGATTTAGTTCCAGTCTGTCTGTGCTGGTTCATGTGTGATTTCTTACCCAGGCAGTTATACCCGCCTCTGCCCCCCCCCCTTTATTCCTTCCCATACCAATGCCAGTGCAAGAAACCTTATACACCATAAGCACTTAATATCCTTCATACAGCGTTATACACTGTACACTACAAGTGCTTGCACACCATGGAGCTGTACTGCTTTCACTGTACTGGTGCAGATCATAGAATCACAGACAATGTAGGTTGGAAGGGACATTAGGAGGTCACAAGTAGCCCAGCCCCTTGGTCCAAGCAGGTCCATCGCCAAATACAATCCCAGCCAAGGCTTTGTCTAGCCTGATCTTAAAAACCACCAAGGGTCGAGTTTAGACAACCTTTCTAGGTAAACTATTCCAGTGTTTCACCACCCTCCTGGGGAGTACATTCTTCTTAATGTCTAACCTCTACTTCCCTTGCTTCAACTTGAGCCCATTGCTCCTTGTTCTGTCATCTGCCACCACTGAGAATAGTCCAGCTCCATCCTCTATGGAACCCCCCTGCAGGTAGTTGAAGGCTCCTATCAAAGTCCCTCTCCATCTCTTTTTCTGCAGGCTGAATAACCCCAGTCCCCCCAGTCCCTCCCGAGAAGCCACATACCCCAGCCCCCTAACCATTTCCATTGCCCTCTCTCGGACTCTCTACAACTTCTCCAGGTTCAAGCACTGTCATGTTCATGGGATAGATGAGGCCATATGAAGCTAATGTGCTCCCAAAGATGCACTACCTGAGCACCTGACAATCTGTAATAGATCTTTCCTCCCAGCCTCTGGGGCTGGGGAAGTTGGGAGCGAGGAGGCTGAGGACTGGGTTCACAAAGGCATTGGGGCCCCTAAGAAAGCAGGTGGCCATGGGGGAGGGCAGCCAGGGTAGCAGTCAGTGGCTGCAGTGATCCGGGAGGATTGGGGTGATCCGAACAAGCAATTCCAGGTTGAGCCTCCCCACTCCAAAGCAGTGGTTCCTAGCAAGGGTGCCCCAGCACCAGGGGTGCTTTGACCTTCTTTCAGGGCTGCAGCACAAGAGCAGCACTGTTAGGTTCACAACCAGGACTCACAAAACAAACTCAGAGTGTCAAAAACATCCTGCCCTGCTGTGCTCTCTCCATTCTTTGGCACAAGAGAATTGCTCTAGTCATTTTCTGGAGTAAAAAACCAAGTGGAAGCTCAGAGCTGGCATTTTCCAAGGGGTCCTGGAACCTGTCGCAGTTGAGAAACACTTCTCTCGAGGGAGCAGCCTGAGCCCAGTCACCCTCTGCCTTCGCATGTGACTGAGACCCCCTGAGCCAATTACTGGGGACAGGTTGGTGTCAGGCGGAGCTGGGACTGGATGGTCCCTCTCGGGAGGAGCTGCAGTGCCCCTGGAGGTGGTGAGGAGTGGCCATGTGGGACAGGAGCCAGGACAGCAACCAACAGCATGTACTGTGGGTGCATGTGGCAGCAGGAAGTCAGGCTGGGGGGTTTTGTGCAGCTGTTGCCTCTGCCCCCCTCACTGTGTCTCTCACAGCGCAATAGTAGACACCGGCATTGTGCAGCCTGGCACCATCCCGGGAAAGGGTGCTGGAGCGGGAGGTCTTGTACACTTCCATGGTGAGTTCCCCCGCGGACGAGGCCCCATCATACCCGCTCCCCAAGAGAATCAGGGCCCCCTGGCCCAGTGGGGGCTGCTGGTACCAGTACATCGTCTGATGTGGGGTGAAGCTGTGGTTGCAGGAGATGTGAAGCCGTCCTCCTGCCAGCACCGTGAGCCGTGGTGGCTGGGACACCTGGGCCAGGGCACATCTCGCTGCCCCTGGGGGAGGAAAGGCAGAGAGTGAGGCAGGGAAAACCGGACCCCTGGACCAGAGCAGCGCAGGTGGGGAATGCTACTCACCGCAGAGGAGGAGGAGGCTGCAGAGACCCTGCATGGCAGGGCCAGGGCTTGGCTTTCAGTCTTTGTCAGATGGAGCCAATCTGTGTGCCACCTCTTTAGCTGTCCAAGAGGCACTGGGCTTCCTGCCCTCTTGCTGTCCCTGTAGTGAGCTCCTTCTCTGTCTGTCTCTGTCACCTGCCAGTGAGCTCCTCTTCACCACCATTCAGACCTCCTTCCAATCTCCACAAGCCCCCTGCACCCTTCGTTGAGGGATCTGGTCTCTTAGACAGCCCTGGGCTGCAGGTGCATGGGATAGTCGTGGGTGAGGAGGGTCCCCTTCCTCCTGAATATCAGGGCTGCAGACAGGATGAGGAGGGGACAGGGGGTGCTCTGAGCTGGGGCAAACACCCCCGTGCCTGACTGTGGTACCTTGTTCATGTGCTGTGGGTCAGGAAGGTGTTTCCCCCAGGGCAGGTTGGGAGGGACAGGGGAGGCTCCTCACCCTCCCCTGTGCTGTAGGGCAAGGCTCTGCTGCTGGGTGCTCTGGGCATCACTCCCTTCATCCAGAGCCTGCTGTCTCAGGGGCTGAGATTGAGGCCCCCTGTACCTCTGGGCAAAGACTGTGCTCTGGTCTCTGTGTTTCTGGCTTTGACTCTTGACTCCTGATTTCAGTCCTGACTTTGGCTTTGATTCCTGTTTCTGGCTGGACTCCTGGCTTGTCTTGGCTCTAGCCTGGTTCTGTGTTTCTATGATTCCCTGACGGCTTAACTCCAGCTATCACTCCAGACTGCAGCTCTGATGTTGGACCCCCTCTGGATACCCTTGTGCTCCTTGGGAGCTCAGTCTGGACTCCACCTGTGCTTCAGGTGACTACAGTCCACATCCCCAGCCCTTACCACTGGGACACTTCACCCCACTGGCTTCACAACCCAAGCAGCTGCCCTAAGACCTTTGGGATCCCCCTATTCTCTACTGGGGGAAGTTCTGGTGGAGATACCAACAGGCCCAGGAAGGCATCTACTGTGCATCCCTGAAGCACCAAGTTGCACCCATCCTCCCCCTCAATGACCTTCCCTCTTTGCAATGAGCATTTGTTTCTCTTTTATGGAGACAAAAAAAAAAGAGCCAAGGGCCCTTTAAGAGGGTGGAGCCAAGATGGGAGGCCCCACCCCACAAGGCTATAAGAGGGAGAGAGCAAGGCCAGGGCTAGAGGGCTCTGGGCAAGGGAAGGAAGGGGAGCGTGGAGGAGGCTGTGAGCTGGCCTGGGGCAGGGCCAGGGCTGGGAGGAGCTCAGCAGACCCTAAGCAGGCTGAGGGACAGTCCAGGGCTGGAAGCCCTAATGGTGTCACCATGAGGCAAAGGGGCCTTTTCCAGCTCTAGCTGCTGGATGTCCCTCATGCCAAGGGATGAGTCCCTCTCCTATACACACAAGCAAGACTCCACAGAGGAGAAGCTGCAAAAGAGGCTGGGCGCACATGGGAACCCCAAAAGAGGTATTGCTGGCTGCTCACTGATAGATACCTGCAGGTTTTGGGGTCCCCTTCCCCACCGGGTTGTCCTTTGTACCACTGGGCACCTTGATCCCAAAATGGTGCCCCTGTCTCCCAGCTGCAAAAATAAGATCGAAGCACTGACCTGCCTGTTGGGGACACTGTGCATATAAATAGGTTCAAGAGTGTTTAACCCTGGTGGGTTATGTAAAGTAGACCCCATACACATGCCCACAGTCATTGCCCCTTGTTATGCTGTGGAACAAGTTCTCAGCCTGTGTGCTAGGCTGGACTTTGGCACACGTTTAGTGCTGGCTCGTGTGATTTCTTACCCAGACATTTATAACCCCCTCCTCCCCTTCTTTGTCTATGCATTCCCATATCTACACCAGAAACCATGTGCCTCAGCCCCCTAACCGCTTTCCTTGCCCTCCACTGGCCTGTCTCCAATTTGTTCAAGCAGTGCCATGCCCACGGGGTAGATGAGGCCTCGTGGAGCTAATGAGCTCAGATAGATGCACTGCCTGAGCACCTGACTGCCTGTAATAGATACTTCCTCCCAGCCTGTGGGACTGGGAAATGTGGGATCATGGAGGCTGAGGACTGGGTTCACAAAGTCTTTCTGGCTCCTAACAACACAGTGCCAAGAAAGACTTGCAAAAGCATCAGTGTGTTCTAGGTGCCCAATGACCACTTACTTCCAATGGGATCTGGGACCCGGTGCTTGGGAAAATCTGCCTTGTTGCTTAAGCCCCTCTGTAGGTTTGTCCCTCTGGGCCTCTGAAAATTCAGCCCTAGGGCAGGAGCAGAGCTGGGAGTGGGCTGGAGTTTCTAAAGCATCTCTGTACCCTGAGCCATTCACTTTCACTTGCATCCAGGTGCCTCCATGCTCCCGGCTCCCCACACAGCAGCTGTCTTCCCTCTTGGGTGCCTTTAAGAATCTGAAACTAAAAAACCTGCCGGAAAGCCATGCAAGGCCTCCAGGGGAGAGCAGGGACCTGTATCCCTGTCACCCAGATCCTACACCAGGCCCTGGGTCATGGGGCCTCCTTTCACAGAGCTTGGGGCATCGCATCCCATGAAGGTGGTGGGGCAGGAGGTAGAAGGCACTTACCCAAGCTGAGGGTCTGCCTCAATGACTTGGTGCTATGCAGAGTCCTTTCAGAGGAGTCTGAGGGATGCAGGTACCTGATCCAGTTGGGGATACTGGGGTGGAGTACTTAATTTCAGCTACCCCTCTCTGGTGTGGAAGGCTGCCATTCCCCAGAGCTAGTCCAGGACCTGGGCAGGGGTGAGTCTGGCTGTGGCCGGTCCTCGCCTGCCATCTAGCGGGCAGTCATTCGCCTTTCCATCTCGCTGCTCTGAGCTGCTATCCTGCAGGACTCACTTGTGTTCTTTCATTTCTGCTCCTTCGTGGCTTTGGGTGAAGGTGGCATCTGGAAGCACCTGGTATAGGAGAAGACCCCAATGTAAGGCTTTGTGCAGCCACTCCCTGCTTGCTTTTCTTTGCAGGGAAGGAACCCCTCTGGCTCTGACTCTGGCTGTAGCCCAGGGACTGCCCTGCTGCAGGAAATGTGGGACAAATAGCGTGGGAAACTGGTGCCAGAGATACCAGGCCCAACATAAGGCAACACCCCAGTCTTGGCCTGACTGGCAAGTGAACTCAGGCACCCCTCTCTACTCTCCCACCCAGCCACACGTCTGTCTGTCTTTCTGGACCCAGGTTGGCCCCATGATCACAGCACCCAGGCACATAGCCAGGGTGTGATAGTGGCATGATGCTACCTACCATAGCCTTCTGACTAGTCACAGGCTTGTATTTTCCTTGCACTCAGAGAATAGACATTGTAGGTGCTGTATTTAAAAATACACTCATAGAAATCAATACCAGTTGTGCATGTCCTAAATTTAAATCTTTCCTATGAGCCAACTGCTGCCAGCTGCAGAAGACTTGGCTGCCTCCAGCCTAGCCATTTGGGATGGACTGTGGTCACTGGGGATGCAGCTGCTTTCCCATGTAATGGCTCTTCAGTAGCTTTACTAACATGTCTGGTCTCAGACCATTGCTTAGTGCCTCCCCCCCAGGCTGGGCATTCACTTTTCAACAGCAAAGCTCTTATCTCCAACTCAGGGGGGTAAGAGCGGGGAGTGTAATGGAGACATGCCTAACACACAAACACAGATGTATGCACATGCACACACATGCTCTTGCTCTCTCTTAGCGGGGCCCACTCTCTCCAATAAATGACTGCAAAAACTCTTGTTTTCATACGTGTGTATGCTCGCACAGAGTTGGGCTTGTATTCTTCAGTTAGGGGCAGCTGTCACACACATGCACCTTGCCAAGTAGTTTAGACTGAGCTCGCCCATCCCTTCACATGTAGTCTGAGCAGAGAGATGGGGCACTGAGGTTAGCAGGGAGCCTGGATTTCTCTCCCAGCCCTAAAAGGAGACCTCTTCGGCAAAAATGAGACCCTTTAGTAAGAGGGAACAGACTGTGGCCCTGGGTTCCTACCTCTCAGGCCATCTACCCATTCATTGCCCTATACAGCTATCTTTCTGTCTAACTAATCTTCCATTCATGCATTCATGAATACATCTACCCCCGCCTCCTCCTACATAGCATCCATCTCTCTGTCTTGCTCATCCACTTCTCCCCAAGGAGTGAGGCTCCAAGCAGAACCCAGAGGCAGGGTCGTTTGCAGGAAGATAGGGACAGGCATGTGCTCTCTCGAGCTGGCCAGCTTTCCCCTAGCTTCAGAAGACAGTCTGCCTCCCCATCTGGCCACATGGGTACAGGGCAGACACTGTGTGCATGGGTGGGTGGAGGAATGTGTCTGAAAGAACTGGGGTGCCTTTAACAATGCCTTCTGCGCTTGTGCCTCATACCCCCAGCTCCCCACAGCCTGGGACAAGCTGTTGCCATGACAGGCTGTGCTGACGCGAACACAGGAGGTTTTATATTTGGAGAGGAACAAAAGAACTCTGCAGGCGTGGGCCGGCAAGCAATGCTCCTCACGCCGTCACCCCCTGGTAAGTCAGTCTCTATTCCTGAGCAGGGTGGGATGCTGGGCTGGAGACACCCTTGATCCAGGGTAGTTTTACACTCACTAAGGACTTGTCCCAGTGACCTCGGTGCCCAGGTGGTGGTAGCTCCACTCTGGTCGTGTGCTGCCATCTTCCCGCTCAGGCTAGTTCTCCCTCCTCTGTACACAGGATGCCTGGAACAGCTTGGCAGCTGGGAGGACCATTCACCTGGGATGCAGGGTAGTTTGTACCCACTTCCTGCCCCTTTGGGCTACTAGAAGTGTATCAAGATACCTCATGCAATTACCCATTTCTGGAAGTGGAATGACACCAGTGTAGAACTGGGGGGACAGCCCTGTGAATCCTTGTTTTTTTCTGAGATCAGAAGTATATAAAAAGGAGGACAAACCTCACCAGTTGTGATGTTTGTTCAGCTACAGTGCTTTGTGCATCTGGCCCCATCAGGGTTAGGGACTTACAGGGGAGAGCTTTTAAAGAAAGCTTGTTCTGAGAGTCATGGCTGTCTCTAAAAAAACACCAAACAAACCCAGTAAATGCTTTTGCCCAGACACTCAGAGGATGGAAATCAGCTCAGCTTTGTTGCCCTCAAGAGGGCTACACTGACCTGCACCAACAGGACACCTGGCTCAGAGACCTCAAATGGACTGGATCTTCTTTAAATGGAGAGGAAATGAGTAGAAGGGGGAATAACAGACTCTAAGGAAAGGGGGTTTAATTTTAAATTAAGAAATGATACATAGCTACATGTGGTCCAAGCCACTTCAGTTAACTCTTGGCTTATTGAAACCCCATTCTGTGAGTCCCCTTCCATATGAGTTGATATAAGAAATGCGTTACTTTTAGAGGCTTGTGTTCCCATTCCATCAGTAATGATTCTCCTGTGCAGGGTCATCCAAAACCCAACTTCCTAGCATAGAAATATGGCAAAGGAAAATTGACAACCAGTGTTAATTAGCATTACTACTGACTGTCCTGAATGGGGTGTAGCTCTGCCACTGTATATAAATGCTGAGGGTCTGTGGGGTGTTTTGTAGACTCTCCATAAAGAGTTATTGTGATCACTTACAGCCAGGCTGAGAGAGGTACTTGGGGGTGTAACTCATATTACTGTGTGCAGTTTCTGGCTCCATAGTTTTAAAAGGACATGGAGAAGTTAGAGAGGGTCCAGAGGCAGGTGACAAAAATGATACAGGGCTTGGAAGGCAAATCATATGAAGAGAGATTGAAGGAGCTAGGCATTAAGCTTCCAGGAAAGGTGCTTAAGAGGGGACATGATAGCAGTCTTCAAATTGCTGAAGGGCTGCCATAAAAAAGAGGGAGGACACCTTTTCTCTCTTGTTGCAGAGAGTAGGACATGGAACAATGGTTTGAAGTTGCAGGAAAGGAGGTTTAGGTTGGATATCAAGAAGAACTTTTTCACTGTTACAGCAGTGATGTGCTGGAATAGATACCTAGGGAACTTATGAAATCTCCCTCATTGCGGGTGTTTAAGAAGAGGTTGGTCAAACATTAGGTCAGGGTGGTCTAGGAATAGCTACATCTATTGTCTACTATGGATATTTCCCAGGCTTCTGGGATTTTCTGCTTGCCACTTGGGGCCAGGAAAGAATTTTTTTTTCCTCTTCTGCTTCTATATGTGTTGGGGCAGGGAGGACTTCACCTTCCTTAGAATCACAGTATCATTAGAAAATTGGGTGTTGTTTGAAACTAAGGCTGGGAATTGAGACCAAGGTGTGTGAGGCTCCTGCTGGGACTAAAACCCAGAGGTTCCTGGTTAGAGCATTTCAATATAGCAGGTCCACAACTGTAAACTTTTCTGAGAAAAAAATGATGTAGACTAAGAACATTAGATAACACTATCTTAGCAGCTTTCAGGGGTGAGTCTGTGGTTAGCAAGAGCCTCAGGAGTTAACGTTCACAAAGTCTAGTAAAATCATAACCATAAGGAAAGTAAATTTCCCCAATTCACAGTATATATCAGTTTCTAATGGAAGGGTGTCAAAAGGCATCACATCAATGTCTAGTAGAGAGGGAGAGGAGAATAGCTAGAGTGGATCGTGGTCTGATCTGTGCTTTGCTGATAAAGTTAAACACCAAGGAGTTAGGGTTTGCCACTAGCATAGCTTCCTAACAGTCACTCACCCCTTTTTACTGGGGAGAAAATAGCTCTCAGAAACTACTAAGAATCAGCCTTAAAACCAGAGTTTCCAAGATATTTGGTCTGGGTTAACTAGGGATGTATTTCATGTTAGTCCCATTTGTAGAAATCTCGGGCCAGATGCACAATTATTCCGAGAGGCTTGCAGAGGGTTGTCAGCAGTGCTGACATGCCTGGCTCCGTGGTCCATATAAAGGAGTTAGGGCTCAGGTATTTACAATTATTTTGTTCCCTGAAGATACAAGTAGGCATCTAAGCAAAATTTTCAGCAATGCCTCAGTACCTTTGCCTATTGTACCTCTATTCAAATGGCCTGATGGCATGCTGCAAAAAGACATAGGCAATAGAGAGGTGTCATACAGCAGGGACTGGGTGACCTTGAGGGCTGAAGCAATAGGCAGGGATGAGATGCAATATAGAGTGTGAGGTCACACAACGTGCTTCCCTGAAACAACATGGAACTGGACCCAGTAACCCATCCCAAGGAGCCGGCAGAAAAGATCTTGAATCCCTTGGCAGTAGTATTTTCCAAGTTGTGGGAGACAGGAGAGGTTCTGGAGGGCTGAAAAAGGGCTGGCATAGTGCCTTTCTTTGAAAATTGGGAAAAGGAGAACCCCAGGGAATCACAGACCAGTCAGCCTGACTTCAGCACCTCGGGAAGTTACTGGAGTAGTTTATAAAGAAGCCAGTTTCACAGAATCACAGAAAATGAGGGTTGGAAGGGACCTTAGGAGGTCACATCTAATCCAACCCCCTGCTCAAAAGCAGGACCACCTATAACTTCCTCTGGAAAGGGGAAGGCAGATCATGAACAGCCAGCAGCAATTTATTAGGAATGAATCATGCCAAACCCATTTGATGTCCTTCTTTGACAAAGTAGCTAGCTGGGTAAATGAAGGGAGTGCAGTGGGTATAGTATTTCTAGACTTCAGTAAGGCATTTGATAGTGTGTCATGCAGCCTTCTTGTAAGTAAAGTGTATGTGCATGGGCTAAAAGAAAGTACTGTTTTAATTAACCCACAGGGCTAACAAAGGGCAAGAATGGATCAATGTCAGAGGTTTCCAGTGGGGTTCCACAGGGGTCCATCCTATGTGTGCTGCTGTTTCGCATGTTTGTCAGTGATTTGGATGCCAGAATAGAGAGCCTCTGTATCAAGTTTTTAGAGGACACAAATCTGGGAAGGACTGTAAACTGGAGTAGAAGTCAGAAGGATTGTGATAGACTGGAGATCTGGGCTAGAGAGAACAGGATGAAGTTCAGTGCAATTCAATGGAAGGTGAGACACCTACGGGAAAATAACTGAATTCACAAGTACAGAATGGGAGGTAAGTCCCTTGGCGATTCACTGCTGAGAAGGGTCTGGGGGTTTTGATGTGCCACAGACTCAGCCAATGGTGTCACACAGTTACAAAAAAAGCAAATGTCACTTTGGCCGGTGTCAATAAGACTATTAGATGTAAGACATGGGAGGTAATAGTGCCGCTCCACTTGGTGCTGATTAGACCTCGCATAGACTACTGCATGCAGTTCTGGGATCCACAGTTTAAGAAGGATTTGGAGAAAGTGGGGAGGATTGAGGTAGACAACAGAAAATGATGAAGGAGTATGAGGAGAGGTTGAAAGATCTGGGTATGTTTAGTTTGGAGAAAAAGTAATTAAGGGGAAAGATGATAGCAGACTTCAGATATCTGAAAGGCTGCCATGAAAATGAGGGATAACCTGTGGTCCTGGAGTCCCCTTCCAGTTCGGTGTCCAGGGGTCCTGCATCCCTAGCAGCAGAGAAATGAGACGGTCACTGCTCCCTGCACAGTGGAAAACAATAAGGAACCTGTCCTGACGCAGCTGGGTCCTATAGACCCTTGTGTGCTCTTGTGTATACAGGTGAGGGCTGGCTCCTTGTGTACACTATTGTTCTTCTGGGTTCTAGGGGCCCTGAACCCACCTCCGGGGACTCTGCCTGACCTCCGCAGCAATGTCCTTTCTCCTCCAGGGACAAGAATGGGCAAGGCGGCGACCCTGAACCAAACAATGGTGAGGGAATTCATCCTGGTAGGGCTGTCCTCCAACCCCACAATGCAGAGAGTCCTCTTCATGGTCTTCCTACCTCTCTACCTACTGACCCTGGCTGGGAATATCCTTGTTTTAGTAACCATTGTCCATGACCGGCAGCTCCACTCGCCCATGTACTTCTTCCTCAGCAACCTCTCCTTCATCGACATCTGCCATGCCTCTGTCACAGTGCCTAAGATGCTGGTTGACTTCCTCTCTGCAGAAAAGACCATCTCCTTTGGGGGCTGTGTGGCCCAGATGTTCTTCCTCCACCTCTTCACCTGCACTGAGATCTTCCTCCTCACCGTCATGGCCTATGACCGCTACGTGGCCATCTGCCACCCACTGCAGTACCTCACTATTATGAGCCGCCGTGTCTGCCTGCAGCTGACTGGCGTGCTATGGCTGGGTGGGACAGTGCACTCCTTAGCCCTCACAAGCATGACCATCAAGCTGCCTTATTGCGGGCCCCGGGAGGTGGACAACTTCTTCTGTGACGTGCCGCCTGTGATCAAGCTGGCCTGCACAGACACCTATGTTATCGAGGTGCTCATTGTCTCCAACTCAGGACTTATCTCTGTGGTCTGCTTTGTGGTGCTCGTGGTCTCCTATGGGGTCATCCTGACCTCACTGAGGAGCCGCCTCTCCATGGGGAAGCGCAAGGCACTGTCCACCTGTGCAGCCCACCTGACGGTTGTCACACTCTTCCTGGGTCACTGCATCTTCATCTACTCCCGCCCCTCCACCAGCCTGGCCGAGGACAAGGTTGTGTCAGTCTTCTTTACAGCCATCACCCCACTGCTCAACCCCATCATCTACACCCTGCGCAATGAGGACATGAAGAGGGCTCTCAACAAGCTGATGGGGGGTAAAGTGGATGCGGAGAAGTAAGGGCTGGAACATGGACCCCACAGCTTCCTGCCAGCTGCCTCCATTGACTGTGCCCATCGTGGCCATACTTCTTCCCATTCTCTCCTTGCACCAACCATGGTAGCTCCACTGTCTTTGTCCTTGGCTCTCTGCTCCCTGAGGTGCCTGGCATTTGGGGTCTGAGCCAGCTCTGTCAGAGCCAGACTCCACCCCCACTTTGCCACCAAGAGCATTTCCCATCTAAATACAGGGCTTCAACAGAAATGATTTTGTTAAGAATTGGAAAAAAGTCCATTGATCTTATTTCTAGTTTTTGGCAGGTGAATTTTGAGTGAACTGAAAGTTTCCATGTTGTGTCGCATCTCAACAAATGAGAACTGGATTTTCAGTTATGTATAGGGATCTTATTTTACTTTCAGTGTTTTTCCTAGATGAGAACTAGACAAGTGGGAGAAAGCTGAGAAATCCACAATACCTTTTCATGTTTCTTTTTTCTTTCTTCCTTTTTTTTTATGGAAAATTTGTAAGTGATGTTTTCATTCCAATTTTGTTTTAGTTCTGGAAAACTGACAAAAAATATATTTTCAGGTTTTAGATTTTTGGCAGGTGACATCTCTCTATTTCCCATTTCTGCTTTCTTCCTGTGTTGTTCTACTGTAAAAATGAGGAGGCAACTGAAGGAAAACCAAGAATCCAAAAATTGAAAACTTCAGCGTGTTCATTTTTTAAAACCAATATGCAAAGAAACAAGCAATTAAAATGGAAAGCTGCGTTGTTGTTGTTGTTGTTGTCGTTGTTTTAAGGGTTTTCCAGAGAGGAGTCAAAATCTCTCAAAAAAAAGTTTTTAGCAACAATATATTTATTGGGGGGGGGATCAGTTTTCTGACCAGCTCTGCACCATGCCTGGGTTTGTTCCTCAGGGAGCTCAGGGTGCATGTACCTGTGCACTAGCATGCTTTAGTTAATACACATTAAATCTAGTACCTCCGGGCACTTTTTACACATGCTCTCGGGATTTGGGGGGGGCAACACTTCAATTAAAGTGGCTCTTCGGCATCTCACATACCAGCATATCTGTGCTTCAAAATGGTAGCGGGGCACTTGGACTAAAGCTCGTTTAATGACCTTTTAGTTCAAGTGCCCCCACTGGCATTTTAAAGCACGGAAATGCTGATGCAGGAGACTGCTCAATGAATCAAGTCTGCTCCAATGCACTGTAATTACAGCACATCAGAGCAGCCTCCACACTCATGTACAGGCACCCTCCATTGTGAAGTACTAGGAGAATGCACATTAGCCTGTCTTAATATACATTAACTAAAGAGCATGATTTTTAAGTGATGCTTAATGCACGTTAATCTAGTTTAAGGCTCATGAATTAAATAGCACTGTTTTTTTCAGTGACACTTTAATGCAACATTAAATAGGCTAGTGCGCATTAAAGTACACATGTCGATGCACCCTCAGAGCCCAGCTTCCATTGGAATTAACAGTGTCAGAGACAGGCTGGTCTGCACCTAATCTCACTACGCTCATATAAGCTGCCTCAGAAGCATCCTTGATATGCCAGGAGCTAGCTGCTCTTACGGGCTGCATTCTGGCCCTTGGAGCTGAGCCAGTCTGTTAGTTCTTATTGTCCCAGGAGCTGAGGCCATTTACCCAACTCCTACCTCACCTCTACAGTTGGGCCCTACTCTCCACTGCAAGTCCCATCACATTACAGCTGAGATTTCCAAAGCTGCTGCAAAGACTCAAGAGTCCAGCTCCCATTGGAGCCTCTTTGAGAATCTAATAAAACCTCTTCTCACAAAGGTTTCCCAGCTTCAGCTATCTTCAGCACACACTGAGGCCTAGATTCTGCCTGCAATCACTTGGACTTGGCACCAAGGTCCCTTAGGCACTTCTATAAACCCTTCTAGGAGCCAACCAAGTCCTTTAGGAACCTACAGACCTTTTAAAAAGACTGTGCCATGCTGCCTGATGCCTGCTGCTGATTGCAGTTCTTTTTTTGATGAAGCATTCTTGTTGAAATACATGGGCTTGTATCCCAAATGGATTTTTTTTAAAGTCAGTTTTAAAAATGCTTTAAGAAATGCCTGTGTTTTGAAATTGCTGGAGAATTCCCACTTCCTATCCAGTTCTCTCCCTTTTTTTCCAAAGACTGGGGAAAAAAAAGCCTTAAAGGGGATGGGGGGGGGAAATAATATGCATTATTAAAATATATGCATTATTTCTCACCTGCTTGCTTTCTCCTCCAGCGTGACCAGTAGGAGAAAGGGAGCAGTAAGAGAATGCAGGTATTCCCTTTCTTCCCACCACTGGTGTTCCTTCATCTTTTTTTGCCACTGAATGCAACAATGTGAGAGCTGTCTGGGGAAGTGGTGTGTCTGCAGTCTCTCATGTTATCCATTCTATAACTCTCAACTGTGGGAAAGCAATCAAGCAGCTAAGGGGAAAATGACTGAATGAGCAAATAACAAGCTACTGTCCTGGACCAGGCTCATTTTTACCATGCTTTGCCACAAAAGGGGAAAGGACCAATTAAAATTTCAAAATTTGCCCCCAAAGTGTAACAGACATTTCCATCCCCTTCACTTCCAGTTGCAATGGGTTGTTTTTGTACTTTGAGACCCAAAGAATAGGAGCGACTTCAGCCATTTTCTTCCTCCATTTTTCAATTAGCATCTTGCTTGAGCTGTTCAGCAATCTCAGCCACTGTGTTTCTATCTTATACAAAGCCAATAAAGAGTTAGCATCATTTAAATATGTGCTTTTGCCTGTTGTAGGCACTAGGCAGATATTGCACCAAAACAAGGAGCGGCAAAAACACAAGGTCTTGGTGGTCACACGCATTGTTATTCTTGTATTGCTGCTGAAGTTGTGTGTTTGGCTCCCATCCAGACTCTCTGGGTGGGTGCCTGGGGCAGTGGGTCTGTATCAGGCAGGGGCTTTTGCTAGAGGAATATTGAATAGCTGCAGAAAATAAGTTCCCAGCACAGCAAAATGAGTCCCCCCTGCCCCTGCCCCTAGTAACTCCATTGTCTCTCTGCTCAGACCAAGCCAATGCCAGCAACCCCATGGTATGAATTCTGCGCTCAGTCACCCGGGGGTCAGTCTGCCAGACAGTTAATGTACAGCACAATGAAAAGGGCAAGCTCTGTGTGTGGGGAAAACTGGCAAATTCCCAGGGTCTGGGTCCTCAGCTGGCATAAAAAAGTGTTGATCTATTGATTTACACCAACTGGAGACCTGGCCCCTGGGCACAGCTCCCAGCAGCACCTGCTTATTGCTTGCATGGTTCATCCCTTGATCAGAAACTCTGAACTTCTTAACAACTCCCAGTGTGGCTCCACTTTTGCAAAGTGACGCCCCGACCCCAGCTCCCCAGAGCGCGCAGCTTCCCCGCAGCCTGGTGTCCGGCCCAAAATGACACTGCATCGCAGTGGCTCAGTAACAAGGCAGAAGTTTATGTATTTGGGGATAAGTGCACTGGAACCACTCTGGCTCTCCAGAGTGAGATGTTACAGGGGACTCCTGCAGGAGAGAGCCACTTAGAAACGTTGATTGTATGAAGGTGGGAGGTTATCTTCTCAGACTAGCAACGCAGAGGCTTAGCCCAGGGGCTGCCAGGGAAGAAGATTAGGAGACAGCCAGGTTCATATTCATATATCAGAGACTGTGGGAAAGCTAATCGAGAGAACTTTCCTAAGATAAATTCCTGCAAAGGCCAGGAGCAAAGATGTAATCTGCTCAAGGGTGAATCTGAGATCGCTGGCAACCTGCCTGCCCCAGAAGGACAGCTGCCTCTTTCTCCACCTGGTGATGGTCATCAAAATTAAAGCAAGGGGCCCTGAGAGAGAAGGTGCCTGCTTCTGTTGGACCAAGCAGTCCTTCATTCCTTTTATGCAAAGCATCAGAAGGGAGTCCCAAATTCACTGGAAGCTACCACAAAGGTAAAAGGCTTTTTTCATGCAATTTTTGCATGTTTAAAATTGTGTGTGTGTTTGTATGCACCTATATATATATATATATTATCAAATATGTATATGTCTGGGGTTTTGCTTGTTTGAAGGGAGAAGGGGGCTTTGTTTGTTTGCTATTGCTTCTTTTTTTTTCCTACCCTAACATCAGACCATTTGGGACTTTGCTGTCCTGTTTTCATTAAGAACCTTTTGGAGATTGCAGCCTCTGCCTCCTATCAAGCCTCAGCTGGAGGCCTCTGACTCTGCCAGTCTTTACAGGGTGTCTGTTCTCTCCCCATGAAGCTACCCTGCTCTGAAGTTGGAAGTATGAGTACAGATTCAAATGCCCAGGGTAGCTTTGGTTTAACTAATGTGCTTGAGTGGCTGTAAAGCCACAGCAGAGTGGGCTTCAGGTGAGCTCCATCAGATGCCAGAGAGAGAGCCCTCAGCAAGTTCAGGTGTGCCCACTCTGACCCAGGCACCCAGCCACTTCCTCTGTGAGCTGTGCCACTCGTGTCTGTGGCACTGGTTCTGGAGTGAGTAGTGGGGCTGGCCAAAAGCTTTCACACCTCAGGTTTTTGTTTGGGGCATTTGGGGGTGGTAAAAAAGGACTGTTTTGGCCAAACTGTTCAATGTTCAATTGAAAAAAGAGTGAAATGAAACATCCGCCAGAATGCAGGAGAAAGGAGCCGTGCAACTGGGCTTCATTTCCCACTCATGCCGGCACCTGCCCCCAATAACCCCAGGTGCCAACTTATCCAGGTGTGTTGCGCAGTAGGATATGTAGTTCCAGCACCTCACTGCTCTGGGGGCCAGAAACCCACATCTGACTCTCATCCTCAATGTGTCCATCCCAGCTAAGGCCCTGACCCACGGCACTGGGGGTTTCACTGCCTGGAAATGTGTGGGCTGACCCCTGCAAAGAAGCTGACCTTTCTCTGCCGGGCTAGGATGTCTAGGTAAAGCCAGAACATGCTACTCCATATCACTGTATTAAAAAACCCATGCAGCTTCATGCTGCCAAATACAGGGTCACAAAACCAGGAATGATGGGTCATGTTTGTTAAGAGGCTGCCTCCTGGAAAGCTAGGAGTCCAAAAGCTGGACAGATCCAGACTGGAACCAGTATCCAGGCTGGAGGTATTCCAGTGTCATGGGCTTGGGGCAGCAACTGCTCCATGAAACTCTCTAACCGGAGGTCAGACTAATTGATCACCCTGGTTCCTGCTAGTCTAGAGGCCTTGGGAAAGACTTTGCATTGAAAAAGGCCATGCATCTTTCCCTTTATCCAAATAGATCATAGAAATCGTTGGAGTGCCAGCTGCTGCAGGAGGGCAGACGGTCCATATCCCCGTTCGGAGGCTGAAGCCATACAACTGTCCTATTCCTGACAGGTAATTCAGCCACTCTTAAAAACTTCCAGTGGTGGGGAGTCCTCAGCCTCCTTCAGTAGCCTAGACCAGCATTTAAGTGTCCTCTTAGAAAGCTTTTTCTAATGCTTGGCTGCTTATCCTTCAAAGAAAAAGTGTGTGTTCTGTTTGGTGGGTATGGGAGTCTTATTGCTATCATATCCGAGCATCTTATAGACCTGCAAGAAGTAACACGACTAACAGCTGTCACGGGTTAATTCCTCTTTCTATGCTCCCCTGAAAGCAGCAGAGAATGAGGAAAAAAGCAGAGAGAGAGGGGAAAGAGGTCGGGGGGGGAGTAAAATAAATAAAATAAAGTCAGAAAATTGCAAAACAAACAAACAAAAACCCCAAGTATTTTTGTGAGCCACGGGTGATAGCTTATTGGACCAGCTGGGAGGGACATAGAGAAGTTTTCAAGTACTAAGTACCCTTCTTCAGGTACCTGAAAGCTCATCATCACTCCCAGCTATAGAGTTTGTCCAATAACAGATTTCACCCATGGGAGTCCTTGCACCTCTCTCACATGTCCTGGACCATCCCAGTTACATCATGACAGATCTTTTGGCCAAATTGCTATTGTGGAAGGAAAAAAACACTGCAAATCCCAGTCCATCACCGCTGAGATTTTCAAAGCTGCTGGAAAGACCCGAGAGCGCAGTTCCCATTAAAACTATTGGCATTGGAGCCTCTTTGGCTGCTTTGAGAATCGCAGAAAGCATCTTCCCATAAAGGTTTCTTGGCTTCAGCTATCTCCATTTTTCATAGGACAAACCTTGTAAAGGGAAATGCTTGGACAACACTCAGTGGTTCTGCTGTTCTGTGATATTAAAGGACTTCCTGGGAGTATGCTTCCAAAGTGGCAGCTGGGAGCTGGCTCTAGCTCAGCCTGCAGCAGCTTTTGCTCTGCAGATCCAGAGGCCGGTCCCTGACATGTTTGTCAGGATGGTGTTCACCTCATAAGCCTCTTCACATCCCTGCCGAGCCAGCGCTGGTCTGGGCTGAGAGGATGCTCGAAGCCCAGGGACACATGCCCTCATGCACGCATTTGTCAGGGCTTTCCCATTGATGTGCTTTTGTCCTCCCTCTTCTTGCTCATGCTTTGCCTGCCTGGATAGGAAGGAGCTTCCTGTATCACCCCATCTCGCTTGCTCTCCCGGGCACTGGCAAGCCTTCTGCCGGGCATTTTAGTGGTGTGGCAGTCCTCCCTGAAGCATTGGCCAGAGCACTGAAGGGGCACTTCGTGCTGCTCCATACCTCAAGTAACCACCTGCTTCTCTCTCCACATCCCTCCTCCCAGGAGCAGGAAGGCCAAGGCAGGACATGGCACTGCCAAACCAGACCCAGGTGCACGAGTTCATCCTGGCTGGCCTCACTGCCAGCCATGCCATGGAGCTGGCTCTTTTCACCTTCTTCTTCATCATCTATGCACTGATCCTGCTGGGAAACAGCCTCATCATCTTCACCATTGCCTGCAACCAGCGGCTCCACGTGCCCATGTACTTCTTCCTCAGCAACCTCTCCTTTATCGATGTCTGCCACTCCTCCGTGGTCATGCCCAAGATGCTGGCTGACTTCCTGGCAAAGCAGAAGGCCATCTCCTTTGGGGAGTGTATCGCCCAGATGTTCTTCCTCCACCTCTTTGCCTGCACTGAGATCTTCCTTCTTACCATCATGGCCTATGACCGCTACGCTGCCATCTGCCACCCCCTTCACTATAGCACCCTCATGAGTCGCCGCGTCTGCCTGCAGCTGGCCACTGCCATGTGGCTGGGTGGTCTGGTCCACTCTGTGGCCCTGACTGCCCTGACCCTCAATCTGCCCTACTGCGGCCCCAATGCCATCGACAACTTCTTCTGTGATGTGCCCCTGGTCATCAAACTGGCCTGTGCTGACACCTACGTCTTCGAAGTGCTCATCGTCTCCAACTCAGGGCTGATCTCCGTGGTCTGTTTTGTGGTGCTGGTGGTCTCCTATGTGGTCATCCTAGTCTCACTGAGGAACCACCTCTCCGTGGGGCGGCACAAGGCACTGTCCACTTGTGCAGCCCACCTGACAGTCGTCATACTCTTCCTGGGCCACTGTATCTTCATCTACCTCCGCCCTGCAAAGAGCCTGGCAGCTGACAAGGTGGTGTCCATATTCTTCACAGCTGTCACCCCTCTGCTCAACCCGATCATCTATACCCTGCGCAATGAGGACATGCAGAATGCCCTCAGCAAGCTGCGGGGCTGGCAGGTCAATGCCATGGACAAATGAGACTGGGCCAGGGTGGGATGTCAATGTCCTGTCTGACCTGTCTTCCCTGCTCCCCTGTGCCCCTGCCTCTGGACAGCTCATTGTCTTCGGGTCTTGTCTTCACACAATGTTTGCTCAAGGTATAGTTTGGGTTGATCCCTGCCTTCACTCCCAAAAGAGCTCCTGTCACATGGAGCTTCCCACTGGACCCGCCCAGCCCAGCCCAGTTGAGATGTTGGGCTATGGTTTGAATGCCGCAGGCAGGTCCACGGGGGCTGTGCCCTGGATACATGGTTCTGCTACCAGTCCATGCAGCCTGGAGGTTTTTTGAGTGCTTAGCCCAAACTCAGGCCCTGTGGGGTTGTTTCTGTTAGGAAAGGGAATGGGTTACACAGGACAGATGTAGTCCTTATCATTGGCATCAGGGTGGGGATGGGGAATACATGCTTCTATTTCCCCAAACACAGTAGAAATGACCACAGTAGCCTCTCCCAGTCTGACCCTCCAGCGAGCTCCTTGCCCAAGAAGCTCTGTGTCGCTGCTTCCTCTCATGGATGAGCATGCAACTCCCCTCCCCTGGCTTCCTGAACCCAGCACCTACAGCCTGCACCCTGGTACCTGCCTGTGGGGGCAGCAGGGGCATAGCGGTTCAAGAGAGTGCCCTGTCCTCTGCCTCTTCATGATAACCCAGTGTGATGCTGCAGGAAGACTGGGGCATTCAGCTGTGCTGAACGATAACCCAGGGCTGTGCTACAGGGCCAGAGGGTGGGGGAGACCTGCAGTTCCCTCCAGCTGCCTCACACAGGCATCCCTCTTGGGACCCATAATAGCACAATGTGCCTAGCCACGACAGCTCATGACCACTGGCAGCAGTGAGGCTTCACCAGGGAGGGGCATTCTCCGGCCAAGCTGTTTCATCCCATCAGAAGCTGCCATTTCAACCTAGTTGGTGGGTTTTCATCCTGGCTGCACTGGGAACATTTGGGTTTTTTACAGTGATTTTGTTTCAAATGTACAGGGGTGGGGGGAAGTACAGGTTTGGTCATCCCAGAATTAAAGAGTGGAGATTTTGATTTCAAGCTTGCTATGGATCTGAAATGGGTTATATATTGTAAACTCAGAGGGTATGGAGAGTGATTCTGAAGCCTCAGAAGGGGAAGCTGGGATTAGCTCTCACGGCACTTGAATTTGGAGGGCAAATCCAGGCTTTTTCTGGGTTCTGGATGGGAATGAAAATCCCTTTTCTCAGTGCACGGCCTTCCTGGGAACAGGGATTCTGGGCTCCTGGTCCCTCACCAGCTTTAGTGACGCAGGGCTGCATGGGGTATCCCACTGGAGAGGTTTCCATGTTGCTGCCCTTTCTGGGTTCTTGCCCCTTCATCAACAGCAGCTGTCCTAGCCAGGGTTAAGATGAGAGCAGGGGTCAAGCTAAGCAGTGCTCCTGCCCCAAGGTGGAGCTGCCGTGAGTCACACCAGCCAGGGATCAGACCCGCCTGTCTTCTCTGGAGCTCTGCTGTCCCATGCCCCTTCTCCCAGCTCAGTGCTGCTGCAATGCCTCCAGTGCACACACACCTGCAAGCTCTTAATCATTGCCTTTGGGCCCTGTTAGGAGCTCCAGCAAATCAACAGGGAGGAGCAGCCTCATGAATTCAGGCTCTTACTGAAAGCTGTCAGCAAGGAGTGGCAGGGGGCTTGCAAAAGGCAGGACAGAGACCTGCTTTGGGGGCGGTGGGGGGCACGCTTCCAGGCAGGAGTCATAGCAGGCTGCAGCCCAGCTATTCCATATCCATCTCCCCTTGTAGTCACCCCACAAACGGGGTTTCAGGAGTGACTCTTGGAGAAGCTACCAATGTCCTGCCTGCCCCTCAGCTCATCCCCTGCCATCTGTTCCTGACCCAGCGGGGAAGAGGGGAGTAGATGCAGGATGCCTGGGTCCTCTTTACAGTTCTTGGAGGGAAGTGGAGCCCTGTGAGGGTGTGGGAAGGTAGGACGCTCTTGTGGGTTAGAGAAGCGGGGCTCAGAGTCAGGACCGCTGGGTTTCAGGCCTGGCAATGGAAGGGGTGGCCAGTCAAGCGGGAGGAGGAGGGCTGGGAACAAGACCCTAGGCCTAGCTCAGTGAGTGATGTGCAGTCTAGCAGGTGAGCACTCAGGCTTTGGCAGCCAGGACTCCTGGGTTCTAGTCCCAGATACTGTGTTGACCCTCAATAAGATACTATGGTGACACACAACTAATCCCAAATCCCCACACAAGCATCTCTGCTTGACCCCCTTCCCCTCCCATCAATCCAAACCCTCTCCCTGCCACCCACTCTGCTGAGTAGACCTTATCTCTCAAGTGAAGGTAGGGAACAGGAAAATATCCCCTACCCCCACTGAAGCCTGCCAGAGAGCACAATATGAGCAGACAGGTGTTTCCCATGGTGCCTTGGAGTCCACAGCCCCAGACCTGGAAAGAATCATTCTAGAGAAGAAAAATGCATTGAAAATAGCTTTAATGGTGGGTGGGGGGAACTCAGGGCTTCATTTGAGTTAAATGCAGGGGGAATATTAGTCAGTGCATCAGACCCTGTATCCAGCTGGGCCCCGTGTGATCTGCATTTCTTGCCTTGCTGCCTGGAGACTGCTTTTCCTTGAACTCCCAGCATCTCGACTTTATTATTTACAAGGCCTGGGCATCAGTGCAAGGTAAGGGCATGCATGCATCATAAGGGCACAAGCAGCTGCAGTAGTATGTGGTGCGGGGGATTGCTGGTGTGTGTGTGCATGCATGGGCAGGCATGTGCTCTTCCCTTGCACACAGGCTCATGGACAGGGGTGCATACTGCAGCTCTCTCTCCTGGGCTGAAAAGCTCCCCATGTGCTTCCTGCCAGTACATCCCAGGGAAATGTCCAGCTCTTGGCTAGAACAAAGAGGGGTAGAACTGGTAACATCACCCTGATACGCCTCCCCACCACCACCCACCCACATGCATACTGGAGCTGTGCCCTAGGGGCTTATGTCTGGGCACTGTCTTAGCTAGGGTGAGGTCACCCAGGAAGGTAGGCAACTCTGTGAGGGGGAGAGGGGAGGGTCAGAAAGAGCCACAAGGCTCTTCCTTGATTTATACACACTGAGGGCTTGGGCTAAAACCTCTTGTTCTCTTCCCCCGGGAAAGATCCATCCAGATGGACACCACACCCCCCAAACTCCGATCTCTTCCCCCCTACCCGTCAGGGGAGATCTCCTGCCACCAGTCTCCTTGCACCGCTGTGTGAACCCCACCCCCCTTCTCAGCCCCCCGTCCATCTGTCCATCCATGCATGGCCCCTACTCCCCCCAGGAGAAGATCCCCCGGCGCCACAGCTTCCACATGGAGCCCTGTATCTCCTGGTTGCGCAGGGTATAGATGACAGGGTTGAGCACAGGCGTCACCAGGGTGTAGAAGAGGGATACCACCTTGTCCAGTGAGAAGCTGGTGGCTGGGCGTGTGTAGATGAAGATGCAGGGGCCAAAGAAGAGCACCACAACTGCCCAGTGGGCTGCGCATGTGGATAGCGCCTTGGACCGCCCAGCAGCCCCCCGGCCCCAGATGGAGACCAGGATGGCCAGGTAGGAGCCCAGCAGGGCCAGAAAGCAGGTGAGGGAGATGGTGCCACTGTTGGAGACTATGAGGACACCGGTCTGGTAGCTGTCGGTGCAGGCCAACTTGACAATGGGTGGCACATCGCAAAAGAAATTGTCAATGATGTTGGGGCCACAGTAGGGCAGCCGCAGGACAAGGGCGGCCTGCGCCAGGGAGTGGATGGTGGCCCCAACCCAGAGGCCACCTACCAGCCCAGCACACCGCGAGTGGTGCATGAGGATGGGGTACTGCAGCGGGCGGCAGATGGCTATGCAGCGGTCGTAGGCCATGACGGTGAGGAGGAAGATCTCCGCACAGGCACTGAGATGAAGGAAAAAGAGCTGGGCCACGCACCCTCCAAAGGAGATGGTCTTCTCAGCTGCCAACAGGTCCCACAGCATCTTGGGGCCGGTGACCGTGGCATGGCAGATGTCAATGAAGGAGAGGTTGCCCAGGAAGAAGTACATGGGCAGTGTGTAGAGGCGCCGGTCGCCAGCCACAGTCACCAGGATGAGGAGGTTCCCAGCCAGGACCAGCAGGTACATGAGCAGGAAGAGTGGAAAGAGCAGCAGCTGCAGTTCCCGGCGTGCTGTGAGGCCCAGAAGCACAAAGTGCGTCACCGTCGTCCCGTTCTCCCCATCCATCCAGCCAGCACGGGGGGAGATACCCACAGCTGGCCCCTGGGAAAGGGAGAAACCAACAACTGGTGTGAGCCCTGAAGGCCAGGTAGGGACTTCCAAGCTGTCTGCAGGGGGGCAGACAGTGTTTGATGCCACTGAAAGCATCTGGATAACCCCAAGCAGGAACACTGCCCATGTGACCCTTTGAGGGAACAGGAATGGGACCCTGCTCCCCTAAACTTTTTGGATAAGCCTACTTAGCATGTTAACAGTGGGAAGGAGACAGGGAGGAAAGAAGACCCTTAGCAAGGCTATTAATGACTGGATCCCACCAAGGGTTCATACATACAACTCAGTTATTCTAAGCAACAGCCCAGTCCAGGCACGCATCATGAATAAGTCATTATACCACACACATGCATGCATACACACATGCACACCCATATCCTACTGCTGTCTTCATGAAAGGGTTCAGGAAGCAGCCACAAAAATGATTCCAGTTTTGGAAGAAAAACCTGCCCCAAAGAACAGTTCAATCTACTTCACCCCCAGAAAAGGCAGGGAAGAATGATCTTGATCCGAGTAAGCTGCTACCTACGTGGGGGGAGATTCCTGATAGCAGAAGGCACCTTAGCCAGCAAAGGCTGTAACCAGACAATTGGGATTGGAAGCAAGGTGCAAATGTTTAATGAGGAGAATAAGCCATTGGGATGATTTGCAAAGAAACTCCATCGTAGGACCAATATTGGGGGACTTTCTAAAAGGTCTGCTCTAGTCCAGGGACAGGCTGCTGAGCTCATCTCTAGGATCCCTAAGTGAAAGTATCCGGTGGGGGGCATGTAGGAGGGCAGACTGGATGATCCCCCAACCCCTTCCTGAATGTAGCCTCTGGCTCTTCAGAACCACAGGGCAGGTCCCTAGGCTGGAAAGGAGAAAGCAGGGATAGATGCCGGGGTGGGAATCTCCAAAACGTGTCATCCAGATCTGCCTAAATGATCAGGATCGCCCCCTTCTGCCCTCAAAAACCTGAGAGTCCAGGGAAATATGGGGCAACTGCAATGTCAGGTGGGGAGGCAGTGAAATGGAGCAGCCAGAAATACCCAGAAAACATGTTTGATACTCATGGGGTGTGAATATCCATTTCCCCTTAATATACATGCAGGCAGGGAAAGGAGGGGAGTTTCTGCCCAGGGCATGCGGGAAGGCAAGTGCCTCTCTCTGCTGTGCTGGAGACCTTTAGAGGTGCGGACTCACGATGGGGTAAGCAGGGTGACAGAGTGGACGATCTGCCCTCCTCCCTCACCACCCCCTACTAATCACTTTGGGGCTGGCTGTGGCAGAAGGGGATTTACCTGAATCGGTTCAGAGTTAGGCTGAGTGCAGATGTGACCTCTTGAGCTGCCTCTGTGCCGGAGAACTACTCGGGCTCATGTTCCTGTGGAGAAAGAAGAAGGGCCAAGGAACAGCCTGCGTGTCTTCTTTCTCTTAGAAATGCCCCTGCAGCTGCCTTGGGTTTTTAAGCAGGGTGACATGCCCTCCTTCCCACCCCCAAGGCCAGCTAAAGCCAAGCTGCACACCGGCCAGACCTTCTTTGGGTCTAACAGAGCAGAGCCAACCAGCCTCACCAGAGACACCGGCTCTCAGGGAAAGCTCTTGGGTGGCTTCACCAGCTTTGGTGAGGGAGCCAGGGTCTGTGTGTCCATCGGAAGCAGGAGTGGGGAGACCTCACCTCCCTCACCTCTTTTTTTTTGGCAGTCAACTGACAGACAAAGAGGAAACAAGGGATGGGCAGCTCCATTCAGCCCTGATATCTGCCGCTCAGTTCCTCTGAGAGCAGAGCCACGGGGTGTGGGGTGTCACATCAGGCACCCGAAATTCCTGGGCTCTGTTGCAGACACAGGGCTTGGTGATGCACCCGAAGCTCATGGCAGAAGCCAGGAGAGAAGCCTTCCCCCAGCACAGGGGAGCTTGAGCTACATCCCCGGTGCAGATAGCTGTCACTGATTCAACCCTCTGGACAAGGGCTGTGGCACCACCGGCTCACCCAGCCCAAGGGAGGATGAGGAAGAACGCCACCTGCCAAAGGGTACCCACTGGTATGAGTTTGTGCAGCCAGGAGCAAGGGCCTTCTGGAAACCCAGGGTCCAGCAACCTCCCTTCAGGACCCGGTTGGGGTGGAGCGGTTACCTGCAGAGCAGACCGGCAGCCCCTGGGCTTCAGATCCTCCCCACCTGCTATCAGCCCTCTCTCCACCTGCTGCTGGGTGCTCAAGCTAGAGCTGCCATTGCCTCTCCGATATAAGACGCCCTGCTTCCACGCAGGCATCTTCCACCTGACTCCAGGTTCTGTGCAGGATACCGGCTGAAGCTGCCAGTTGTTGCAAGTCTTGTGCGCCTTTCCCTAATTAAATCACCAGGGACACGGCTTCTTTTTTCCCTTTTTTTTTTTTTAAGCAAAGAAAGTGCTATTCCCATGTGCCACGTTGGCAGGGAGCTGGAGGGGCCGAACACCACAAGGAACCAAGCAGTATCACCAACTCCAGGTTTACTGGAGGAAAAACACCCTCCAGACCGGAGCCCCGATCAGCCACAGTGAGACTATTTGGACAGCGACCTGGCAGAAATCAGAGCCCTGTCCTGCCCTAAGCCATTGCTCTCCTCGCTATTTGAGTTTTCTGTCAAAGGAGACATTTCCCTCTCTGTTCCCCCATTCTGTCCCACTTTTTATGTGGCTCATAGCAGCTCTCGCTGATCAGTCAATTTATCCTCATGAAGAAGGAAAACTCTATATAATCCAGCTCATGTTATAGGTGCTCTGCTATGATCATGTCTGTTGTGAATGGAAAACTGTGCTCACTGTGGTGTGTAGAGGAATGACCCTTGGGCCCAGCACTGACATGCTGGTGGGTGAAGTGCAGGAGAGACTCCAAGCAAGAGTTATTTCTTGGCTAAGGGCAAGGCCCTCTATGCTATTCTCTAAGGGAAAGTGCCTATAAGTACAAGACCCAGTACTGATTTCATAGATTTCTACAGTCGGAAGGGACCTGGTAGATCATCAGATCCAACCCCCTGCTCCAGGCAGGAAAGAGCAGGTTATGTAACCCCAGCCAGATGCCTGTCTAATCTCTTCTTGAACACCTCCAAGGTAGGGGAAAGCACCACCTCCCTTGGAAGCCCATTCTGCATTTTGGCAACCCTCACCATAAAGGATTTCTTCCTTATGTCCAATCTAAATCTATCCTCCTTCAGTCTGTGGCCATTATTTCTGGTAACCCTGAGGGGTGCCCTGGTAAACAGTGTCCCCTAGTCCCTGCTGACCCCCCCCTTGATGAGTTGTAGGCAGCCACAAGATTGCCCCTCAGCCTCCTCTTGAGGAGGCTGAAGAGATTCAGGTCCCTCAGTCTGTCTTCATAGGGTCCGTACCTGCAGGTCCTCAACCATACAAGTAGCCCTCCTCTGAACCCTCTCAAGGGTATCCACATCCCTCTTGAAGTATGGCGCCCAAAACTGGATGCAGTACTCCATCTGCAGCCTCATCAATGCCACATAGAGGGGAATTATCACTTCCCTAGACCTGCTTGTGATGCACCTGCTGATGCAAGAAAGAGTGCGGTTAGCCTTGCTTATCACCTCGTCACACTGGTGACTTGTGTTCATTTTTGCATCAACCAGGACTCTGAGGTCTCTTTCCACTGTGGTGCTCAGAGTGGGACCCCCCAGTCTATAGGTGTGTTGGAGAGCCTTTTTCCCCAGGTGCAGCACCTTGCATTTATCCTTGTTAAATTGCATCCTATTCTGATCCGACCACTCCCCCAGTCTATCCAAATCTGCCTGAATTCCCTCCCTGCCCTCCAGTGTGTTTACTGTACCCCATAGTTCAGCGTCATCTGCAAATTTGGACAAGGTGTTTTCAGTGGATGGAGGTACAAGCCTCTTGCCCATTGCTTCTTAAAGAGCGAATATCCCACCACATCCCGGCCTTTGAGTAGGTCTAAGAAAGTCGAGGGTTCTGGAGCAGTGGTGATACCCAACCATGGGGAGGAGTGGGGGGCCTCTAGCCATGGAGCAGCCATGACCTCTAGCAGAAGCAAAGGACAACAGTTCCCAACAGAGATGACCTCTGACAGAGAAGACCAAGGAGCAGTGATTCCCAGCAGCGGCGAACTCTGGTATGGGCCTACTTACCCAACACCTGCTCCTTTGGCCAGAGTTGGTGGCAGTGCCCCTTGGGTGAGTCTCCCTTCCCAGCAACTTGGGCTAGGTGGTCGCTCCCCTGGGCTCGTTTACCAGTGGTTGTGAGAGGCTGTAACCATGGGGGGTTCAGCTAAAATCTAATAGATAAAGGTGTCTGTAAGTCTGTTTTCCCTCTTTTCACCATTGATAACCTAGTGACTATGAAATGTTGCTTGTGAATCACTTTGGAAGACCCCAGGCAGGGGTGGATCTAGTGCACTGCATCTAGATGCACTAGATCACTGGTGCACTTGCACCCGCCTTTTCCTGCTCCACTCAAAGTTTAAAACTAACTGCCTGGCAGTGGTAGCAGCATCTCTAGGCAGGCAGTGCTGAGGGAGTCGATTGACTTCATGGCTCGTAATCTACTTGGTCCTTTCTGAACTCCTCATTCTGCAGGTGATAAGGACCCTCTCTCTTTTTTCATGACCTTGATGTTCTGCTAACCAAGCCAGCCTTTTGTCTGCCATTCTGCTGTCTGTTAGCAGTGGCTGGTCATGTAGCTCCTATTTCACAGCCTTGCAGACTGTTTTGAACTCATTCCAGTGGAGTGCATATTTGTTTCTTCACCTGAATCCCATAGCCCTAGGTAAAGCTTCTAGTTTCTTTCTACCTGGAGAAACATGGGTTGTGTTATATGTGATGATGCACCTTGCTACTTGCACCCCCTCTTCATAATCCTGCATCCACCCATGATGTTATTTCCCCAAGTTTCTGGCTTTGGGGGCCTGGAACCAGAATATGAGGTTGATGTTAAATCCCAAACTTTGAGCCCAGGCCTCCTTCCTGCTGTCTGGTCTATGACAGAAGTGTTCCCCTTCTGGGACGGTGTTTCTGGACTCTCTGGAAACAAGCCCCCACTCCTCCCTCCCCTCAGATTTATTGTCAGTGACCCTGTACCAGCTGTGTGGATGCAGCCTGGGACTCCCAGTACACCCTGTTCCAAGCAGGGAGGGCACATCAAATCCTACCCTGCAACACCAGGGCACTGGTCCATGAGGATGGGGGAAGCAGAGCCCAGCAGAGGGAAGGCTCAACAGGAAGCTGGGCTGGGGTTTTTGTGCAGCTGGTGCCTCTGCGCCCATTGCTGTGTGCTCACAGCACAGTAGTAGATGCCAGCGTCACGAAGCCTGGTGCTGTTCCGGGTGAGGCTTGTGAAGCGAGAGGTCTTGTCCACAGTCAGGGTGAATTCCCCCATGGATGAGGTCCCATCAAACTTGCTCCCCAGGAAGATCAGGCCCCCTCGCCCCTGCAGAGACTGATGGTACCAGGACATTTGGTCTGCGGAAGTGACATTCTGGTTGCATTGGATCAGGAGCTGTCCTCCTTCCACAGTGGTGAGCCGGGGTGGCTGGAACACCTGGGCCAGGGCCCATCTCGCTGCCCCTGGAGGAGAGGCAGAGAGTGAGGGAGGGCGAACTTGCCCCCACCTGGAATGTGATGCCTGGATTATATGGGGCAGCAGGAACCAGGGGCATTGGTCCCAGACAATTAGTGTCACAAGTGATAGCAAGAGAGGTGCAGGGAGGATGGAGGGATCAACTGGAAGACACTGAAGAGGGAAGGAGAGGCAGATGGAATAGGTGTGTAGGGTGGATGGACAGATAGAAAGAGGAAAAGAAGGAAGGAAGAAGTAATAGTCTTCCTTGGAACAAGGTAAGGGTGAAAAGTCGAGGTGCAACTGGGTTAACAGTACCCACTGCTGGGTTAATGCTAGCCACTGCTGACCTTTACCTTTGTCATTCTGCAAGGGTCATGGGTGGCAGTATGATAGCAAGCACTGGACAGAGGAGAAGCAAAGAGAGTCCTACTCACCAAGCAGCCAGAGCGCAGACAGGAGCCCCTCCATGGTGGTGCTCAGGGCTATCTACCACGTTCCCAGGAGCTCTCAGGACCAGCACGATGGTGTCTCCATCTTCCTAACCCTCACTATCCTCCCCAACACACTGCTGCCTCTGATGGTACGAACCACAGGGCTTCAAAACAACACCCCCCTGCCGCCACCCTCACAAACAGGCAAACCACTTCCCTTCTGATCCTCTGAGCAACAGAGTTGCCGGGAGTTTAAGGGAGAGACTGGACCACGATGTACTGTACAGCTATCACCATTGGTCATTACAGAGTCCTGCCAGAGATGGATGGCTGGACGGATGGATGTAAGTGCACAGTTGCACTCACTAAGATGCTGTGGTTATAAAATAGAGTGGAGTGTTGTAGCTGTGATGTGTGTGTGATGTGTGATGTGTGTCCAGGACATAGATGAGAAGCCCTTGCCTTGCATAAAAATAGAACACCTTTTCTCTCCTTGTGTCATCTCTCTCTGCCTCTCTATCTATCCCCGCTTCCTTTCCTCTGCAGTATCCCTACTCCCTCTGCATAGTACATAGCCCGTGATAGAGACCTGGCCCTGTCCAGTGCCACAGCTAGCCAGTGAGACAACCTCTATCCTACAAAGCATAAGGTCTAAATGCAAAAGGGTTGTGGACAAGTGGTGTTGTCTTGGACAAATCCCCTCAATTTCCCCCATGTTTTAGTGTCACCCATATACTGTTTCAGGGAGGCCAGGCCATTGTGAGTCGACCTTGGTTCTGGAGGACGCTATCTCAAGGATTGATTCCCCCTTCCTGGCAGAAGTGTGCCCCCGCTTCCCTGACTGTCCATGCCCAGCCCCAGCTCCCAGCCATCAGATTTTGTACAAGACAGAACCCCCCCCCCCCCTTCAGTGTGCAGACATCATTTCCCC
>NW_005842791.1:496255-497354 GCF_000455745.1 Alligator sinensis
CCCCCCCCACTTCAGTGTGCAGACATCATTTCCCCACACCGCCGCTAGAACGACTTTGCTGGAGGTACAGGCAACCAGTTCCCTACATGCCCATGCCCACTGGGTCCCAGGAGAGAGAGTGCACAGGTCTCAGATTAGTGAGAGAGAGGAGGCGGCAGGCCAGGACTTTGAAAACCAGCTTTGTTCTTCCTACTTCTCAGCTCAGCACCTGCAAAGGGGCTGTTTTGCCTGAGATGCTGCTGCCCTCTGCCAGCCAGTCAGAGCATTGTATCCTGCTCTCACATGCCCAGAGCTCAGCCTGAGCACTAGTTGGAGTTTTGACAGGTGTCAGGCACCCAAGTCCAGGTACAACTGGGGATCTGGAAACCAAGTCCCCTGGATCCCAGTGCCTTTGGCCCTTGTGCTGCTCAAACCAGGAGCCTCGGTCTGTGCCCTCCTTTCTGGGAAGGAGAAGCAATGAAACTCAGTGGTGGGCATCACAACACACCCAGGCACCCAGGCCAGCTGCCATGTGTAGGTCAGTGGTGACTTCCAGTTGCCACCACTACAGTCCAGTGGCTGTGGCCAGGGATGGATCCAGAGGAGTGCAGTGGTGCAGCTGCAACCCTGTTTCAGATTGGATCCAGCCTGGGAATCTGAGCATTTTCTTCAAGTCCCCAATGCAGGTAACAATCCCCAGCTTCCCCTCTTGCTCAAAGGCACATCACCTCCCCTCTCCTTCCCTGTACCCTGCCTTCAACTGCTGTGTTCTCCACTGTCCCCTGGGGCAGAGCTTTCCAGCCTGGCTGCACAGGGTGGGCTCAGCTGGGAAGAGTGACCACAGCAGAGGCAATGGGCAAGGGTGTCCCCCTATATCCACCCCTGGCTGTGGGCCTTTTTTTTCGTCCCTCTCCTCCCAAGTCAGCAGCCAAGACCCATAGTTATGATGCCATGTGGCTCCCCGTCGTTGACTGTGTGTCCTCTGACAACCAGAATATCTACGTCTGTGGACACACGTACACTTTGAGCCCTTTCCAAAGGGGACCATGCAGCAGCCGGCACTGATGGTTCTCAGTGTTGTGCATGATGAATCAGCTGAGAACAATTCAAATGTAGGGAA
>NW_005842791.1:497385-502427 GCF_000455745.1 Alligator sinensis
TCCAACTAACACAGCTTCCTCCAAAGGAAGAGAGGAAAGGCCCCCATGCATTGCAATGAGCACCTGGGGAGGCACAGGGAGACCTTCTGCCCTGCCCCTTGTTTTTCCAAGAGGAAGGGGTGATATGAGGACCCAATCATGGTCCGAATGGGTCCACATGAGAAGTGATTTCCAAGCACAGATGCATCTTCAACCCAAGGCTGCTAGGAGGAGGAGGAGGCAAGCCTGGAGAAGGGCTGGGCTGTGGGAGGTTCTTGCACTAGGGGTGGATGGTGCTGCTGCCCTGTGTGGCTCAGGGCGCAGAAATAAACAGCAGAGTCTGAGAGCTGGGCGGCATGGACCTGCAGAAGGGCCGTCCGCTGCTCCGTGTCCAGCTGGGCCCCCAGATGGCTCAGGCTCCCATCCTGCCCGTAACGCACCCCCCAAGAATCAACCTGCAGCAGGTAGTCCAGCTGGTGGCTGGGGCCCCGCCGGTCCCAGAGGAGGGAGGGGGCATATGTGGTTGTGTAGTTGCAGGCCAAGCTGGCATTCTCTCCTTCAGACACGGTCACCTCCAAGCGGACCTGGGTCACTGACTCCTGCCCTCCTGACACTGCAACAGAAAGAGTCGGGGCATGCATGGACAGGTGGAGATAGAGGTAGGTCAAACATGGCCAGCCAGCCCAGCAAGCGGACTGGTAGCTTCCCCTGTCCTCTCCTCCCACCTAGCCAGTCCCACTGCCCTCCCCTCCCAGAGACTTTTCCAAATTCCTGATTCCCTCCCCCATCTCCTCCAGAGCCCCTGCCCCTTTCCCCTGGCACAGCTGGGAGCCCTCTCACAGCTAAAACTCACCTGAAAGACAAAGAAAGAAGACCAGCAGGAAAGCCAAGGGCCTCATTGCTTCCAGGAGGGAGATAGAGAGAGTAGCCCCAGGGGAGAGAGGGGGATGGGGGAAGACCCACAGGAGGAGAGAGGCAGATTGAGGAGCTTAGTCTGGTTTGAGGACCTGCAGAAGAAAGTATCTTCCCTGCTGCTCTGTGCCACATCTCAGGCCCTACGCAGCAGCCCAGAAAGGAAACAGGGTGGGAGGAGTAGGCATCTATTCAGAGACAGCTCAGGCTTCAGGGCAATTCCCCTGTTGCTTACTAAGTTCTGCACTGCAACAGGGATACAGGGTGCCTGTGGGGGATTACATGGAGTCCAGATGTGCTTGCCTCCCCTGTATGCCTGCTTCTTGCTCTGGATAAGATGCAAGGAGCAGAAGGCAGCCCGGTCCCCAACCAGAGCTGTCCAGGCTAGAGGCACACCAGGTCAGAGAGACAGCTGAGGATTGCTGGACCCTGTGCTGCAAGCACCGACATGGTGGAGACACCCATGTGGCAGAGCCCTCTGGATCCCACTGAGTGAGGCCAGAGCTGGGTCCTGGTGAAGCTTTAGCTTGTCCCCTGCCCCATTTTACTGCCTGTCTGCAGCAGCTGTCCCTTGCCCTGTTTCCCTGGACTGCAAGCCTCTTGAGGCAAGGGTTGTCTCTGTGTTATGTACTCATGAAGCATCCCATCACCACAGGGGTTTGACTAGTGGCTGCTTTTCAAATAACAAATGTTCTGAGTAGCAAATGAAATCAGGCTAGGAGGAAGATGTGGGTCTTCAAGGAGCAGCTGATTAACCCTTGGGACAATTTGAATCATCATTGAGAAGGTGAAGTACAGACTGGAAATAGGGTGCCAGGCCCCAGATCCCCATGTTCCCTGCAGGCAGGAGAGAGTGGCTTGTTCCCCCACAACAACAGCAGGAAGCTTCACCCCGCCAGGGTAAGGGGTGGTGAGAGGGGAAGAGCTGAGTATCTCCTCCCCCAGCTCACTCACCCCCCCGCCCCCAAGATATTGCACTGCTCAGGAAGTGTCATCAGTCACTGTGCCCCCACAGTGCCCAGGGACAAGGCAGCATCCAAGGCCTGGGTGTTACAGAGACAAAGGAAGCTGTAGGAATGTGGTGAGTCACCCCTGTTGCTGCTGACTGTCCCATGCCTGGTCGATGAGCCCTGGGGTTTTGCCAGGCCACTGTCAATGCTAGGCCAATCCATAAAACTGTCAGACTGGTACATGCAGTTGATGTGAGAGGTGCCCCCTTCCCTGGCATTGGCTGACCCTCCTGGATGGCGCACTCTGATCTGGGCCATTGCACCTGGAACAACATCATGCACATTATGCTCGCAGGGCGTCCGGGAAAGCATTAGGGAGAGGAGTGCCAGCACAGACATGGACAGGCAGACATCCAGTGGGGACAGGGCAGGAGGGAGCAGGGCTGGCAAAGGTCACATCTGGATACCCCGTAGCCACCCATGGAGAGCTGGCTGCTAGCTCTGTGCCCCACAGGCAGCTCAGTGGCTAGAAAAGGAGGCGGGTAGGCTGGCAAGGGTTTTTGAGAAGGGTTATGGATTCCCCTGTGCAGTGCGGTGGTGCCGGGCACTGCCTGCAAGGACGCTGTCCAGAGGTCAAAGGACACCATCTCATTCATTCCCTTGGTGTAAAGCTGCCTGGAAGTGCTCATGCTGGGATTTCCTCTCCTATAAGAGTGGCTGGGGTGATCGCCCACTGCAGGTCCCAGAACAGACCTCAGCTGGGAGCCTGCAGCTCAGAGTCACAGCCTGAGTTGTTCACCACCGCTGCCCTGAGCTTCCGGGACACCGAGTGGCCACAGATAGAGCCGGAGGTCAGGAACAGGCTGCATCAGGTATGTTAGGTCATGCGATCCAGAAAGCAGCGCTAGAAACAAGAGCATCAGCATCAGCCGGATGATTCAGTAACCCAATCCTCACTCACTGCAATAGAAGTCGGGTACTCAGATGCCACAGGCAGCTTTGGAAATCTCATCAGCTACTGAAAATCCAAGGGTTGGGGAGAACATGGGAGCGGTAAGGGGCCTGGCTGGAGACAGACGAACAGAGAAGTGTGTAAGGATGGGTGTATGGATATTATCTGCGTGCCTTCTGTACCCATATCTGAAGGTCCAGGAAATGCCTCCCACAAACAAGCCAAAGACACCGAGAAGCAGGAGCCCCCTGCCTGCCTGCCTTCTGTACCAAAGGCAACTCCTGTCCTTCAGGGACCTGGCGCAGCTTGGAGGATATCAGAGGAACATCCAACGAGGAGGAAATGCATCCTGGAAAAGCCACAAATTATTCCAGAAGCTCCCCAGAGAGGTCAGGAGGCTGAGCGACCCGAGGCTCCCACTGGTGTCGTGGAAACACACGCAGCATACTTTTGGGTCAGGTCAGCAGAAACTTTTATTCAAATGAAACTACAGCTGTAGGGGGGACCCCAAAGTGACATGGATTGCCCAAGCACTTGGAAGGGGTTTCCCCCCCAAGAGCAAAATCAGGAGGCTTATATACTTTTTAACAGTCGCTTACAACTCATGTGATCTTATAGTGGAGTTTGCTAGGAAAAGCAGTTACAAACAAACATTAGCTCATACTGCTTTGCTGTTATCAGGATGGGAACCATGGGGGAGGCGAGGTTAGTTCACAAACCTCCTTCTTGCACCTGGAAATCAGAGTTGTACATACCTTTCTGCTATCTTCAAGGCCGCGGTGAGCGAAGCAGTTGCAGAGTTACAAAGAACAAACGCTTTCCTTTATCCGTTCTACTGTACAGAATCAGCAATTCCCCACAAAGCGGTTATATCTTATAACTCGTATGATCAAAGTTTAAGGCATTTATTTTTTCTGATTCCACATTGGGACCTCTCCCCGGGCAAGGGTGCGTGTGCAGGCATGGAGGAGATGCAGGAAACTACTCGCAGGCCCAGAGAGAGCAGGGAGGCAGGAAAGGACTTCACAAGCTGAGCAGGAAGCACAGCAAAAGCCAGAGGGAGCTGCACCCATGCCTCTCATCACCAGATTCCCTCCCCGGAGGGGGAGCAGAAGCAGCCAGCAGCAAGCAGGCATGAGCAATGACAGAGGCACCGACAGACCAAACAGGCCAGAGCAATGAGGTGGACACGTGCATGGTGAGTCATCCCCAGAAGCCCCACTGTCCCCACTCCTCTCTTGAGGGACTTGGCCATCTCTCCAGGTTCCACTGAGAGCGATGGTCTCTTTGCATTAATCAGCCCAGATGGAACAACCCTCCAAACCAGATGTGCCCCTGGCTGAGCTGAGACTGCAGGATCTCCCCGGTCTGGACATGGTTCGTGAAAGCACTGTAATTACCAGCCCAGATGTGGTCCGCGTTTATGTCTCATCCATTAATTCCAGGTGGTGACTTATGCTGTTAGCAGAACCACAAATCCTGAAGTGACTGACAGTGGCATCCCACTAACCCCTGCAGACGCAGCAGTTCCCAGCTGTCTCCTCTGCACAAACCCAGATGTGGCTCACAGCTGCATCATAATTGCTGATTACAGTCTACCAATGAATCCCAGATGTGGCTTGGCGTTTTGCTGTGTGAAGCAGTCGCACTGGGCCGTCTCGCTGAATACCCTTCCCCCGTCCAGATGTGGGTGACGGCTGCCTGCTATCCCGCATTCCAGATGTGGCTCGTGCCTGCCTCTCACGCGGAAGCCAACTTTGCGCCTGCCTCTCTGCCCAGCTGGGGTTCGCCGCTGATGCTGCCCCATCCAGATGTGTTTGGGAACGCAGGTGTGGGCCGGAAGGGACACGAGGGGCCAGCACTCAGCATGCTCAGGCTGCTTCCCCACCTCTGGGTTTTGGATGTGCTGCTCCAGCCATCTCACACCCTGACTTGTCCCTCCTCCCTCTACTTTCACAACCCCCTGATGCTTCATGGAGAGCGCCGGCATCCGGCAGCGAGGAGCTGGGGGTTTCTTGCCCTTCCTCCCCTCAACTTCATCCTCCCCTCTTCTCAGTGCCCCGTTCCCACCCCGTCCTCTGCATGCACTATCCTGGGGTGACAGATAGCCGGATCCGGGGTGCTTGTGGGACCCCAGGTGCATGCTCCAGCAGCACAGAGCACGAACCCCACGGCGTGGGGCGATGCAGGGGCCTGGATGGAGGTTCCCCATGCCCTCCCCTCGCCTCCCTTCCCCCCTCCGCCACACA
>NW_005842791.1:504125-512720 GCF_000455745.1 Alligator sinensis
GACGATAAAGCGGGCGGGCGGCACAAGTGCCGCTTCTGCGCCAAGGTGTTTGGGAGCGACAGCGCCCTGCAGATCCACCTGCGGTCGCACACGGGCGAGCGGCCCTACAAGTGCAACGTCTGTGGCAACCGCTTCACCACCCGTGGCAACCTGAAGGTGCACTTCCACCGGCACCGCGAGAAGTACCCCCACGTCCAGATGAACCCCCACCCCGTGCCCGAGCACCTCGACTACGTCCTCACCGGTACCGGGCTGCCCTATGGCATGTCCGTGCCCCCCGAGAAGGCCGAACCGGGCGAGGAGCCCCCGACCCCGGCCCCTGAGCCCCGCAAGGGCCTCAGCGCCACCGAGAGCCTCACGCTGCTCTCCGGGGCGGCCACCCCCACCGCCCCGCAGGCCCTGCCCGTCTTCAACAAGCTGGTGCTGCTGAAGGCGGCCGAGGGCCGGGCCAAGGGGGACGAGAACACCCCTCCGGGCCGGGAGGCCGAGGCTGCCCGCCTGCCCCTGGGCAAGCTGCCCGGCTGGGCCCTGCTGGCCGGCCACTTCAAGGCGGGCAGCACCGGCTTCCCCTTCCCCTGTCTGCTGGAGCCGCTGGGCGCCTCGCCCTCCGAGACCTCCAAGTTGCAGCAGCTGGTGGAGAAGATCGATCGCCAGGCACCCCCTACGCCCGGGGTGGGGGGCCCCGCGGCGGCGGCCCCCTCGCCCCCAGCCCCTTCATCCTCCTCATCCTTGATGGCCGGCACCTCCCCCGGCGGCGCGGCTGCCCCCAACCAGTGTGTCATCTGCCTGCGGGTGCTGAGCTGCCCCCGGGCCCTGCGGCTGCACTACGGGCAGCACGGTGGGGAGCGCCCCTACCGCTGCAAGGTGTGCGGCCGCGCCTTCTCCACCCGCGGCAACCTGCGGGCACACTGCGTCGGCCACAAGGCCAGCCCGGCCGCCCGCGCCCACAACTCCTGCCCCATCTGCCAGAAGAAGTTCACCAACGCCGTCACCCTGCAGCAGCACGTCCGCATGCACCTCGGCGGGCAGATCCCCAACGGCGCCCTGCTCCCCGAGCCCCCCGCCACCCTCGCAGGGGAGGGACCGCGTCTAGCCCCTGCCCAGCCCCCTGCCGAGGGGCCTGCCCTGCCCCGGGATGAGGAGGAGCTGTCAGAGGAGGAAGATGAAGACGAGGAGGAGGACGACGAGGAGGAAGGCACTGACGAGGACTCGCTGGACAGCGGCGCCGAGAAGCCCCCGGGCGGCTCTGAGGGGGTGTCGAGCCCTGAACGGGAGGCGCTGCCAGCTCCTGCCAAGGAGGAGGAGGAGGAGGATGCTGGGAAGGCGGCAGGGGCAGGGGAGGGCAGTGCCCAGCCCAGCTCCCCTCCCCCGCCTAGGGAGGGATCGCCTCTGCCCCCCACGGGGGACCCCGTCCCCCCGAAGGCTGAGAGGGGAGGAGGAGGGGAAGCAGCAGGAGGCACCGAGGAGGAGAAGGAGGCTGCAGGGGCTGGCGTGGAGGAGCCACGCGCCGGCCGGGCCCAGGAGGGGGCAGTCGTGGCCTGTGGGGTCTGCAAGGAAGCCTTCCCTGACGGGGCCACACTACGCAAGCATGTCCTAGCTGCCCACCACCAGGTAAGGGCACCTGGGGCTGTTCCCACCCCAGCTATTCCCCCTCCCCTCAGGCCCCTCCGTTTGCTGTGGGCACTAACGGGTTACTCCCCCCCGGTGCCATGGCAGGTTCCCCTGGCATGGGGCTGTGGCCCGGCACGGCGCGGCCGGCGCCCTACCCTGGAGGGCCCAGTGCCGGTGCTGGCAGGGGGCACGGCCAAGCTGCAGGACTTCCTCTCGCGAGATGTGCCGGCCCAGTTGGTGGGCGTGGGGCCCCTGTCCTTCTGGAACCAGTATACCGCCTTCGTCTCCGCCGGTGGGCTGGCCTCCAAGCCAGCCCGAGCACCTGCCCTCGCTGCTGCGGCCCCGGCCCTCTATGGGCCCAGCCCGGGCCTCGCGCCCAGCCGGCCAGCTCCTGCCGAGGCCAAGGAGAAGCCCGTTGCTGGTACACTACTGCTGGGACCCCCGGCCCCCAGCGAGCCGGCCCCAGATGGCCAAGGGAAGGCAGAGAAGTAGCCGGCTCAGGAGATAACCCCTAGTAGCCCACTCGGCAGGTAAGGTCCCCTGCCCCCTGTGGACTCTCCCCATCCCTATTTAGCCATGTTCTGGGAGGGGCTTGGTGGGGTCAGAGGTCACTCGCTAAGATGCTTTAGGGGTCAAAGGTTGCTCAAGGGCAGGGGGGTCAGGAGTCAGTGGCATGGAGGTGGGGTCAGAGGTGGCTCCTGGGTGGGTAGAGCTAGAGGTCATTCAGTGGCTTGGGGCCAGGGCTGAGAGGGTGCATGGCTGGATCTGCGGTGGGGGGCCGGTGGTGCACGGGGTGGGGGCTCTGTCCGCTCAAGCCGGGCAGGGGTCAGTGCAGATGTCACATGGGGAGAGGTCAGCATGTGCTTGGCAGGAAGGTAGAGGCCGCTGGGAGGAGGTGGCTCATGGGGTAGGGCTGCAGTTCAGTTCAAGCAGCAAGGTGGAGCCAAATCAGAGGTCACAGGGATGTGGGTTCAGGGCTCGCGCGCCCTGGGCCAGCATCCCTCACCAGGGAAGGGGTCAGGAGGGTGCAGGCGACCGACCTGGCCTTTCCCCCTGCTGGCCCCCTAACCCTGCCTCCCCCTTTCCTCTCTCCGTCTCAGGGGTGGGGTAGGGCTGAAGGTCAGCTCAAGCAGCAAGGTGGAGCCAAATCAGAGGTCACAGGGATGTGGGTTCAGGGCTCGCGCGCCCTGGGCCAGCATCCCTCACCAGGGAAGGGGTCAGGAGGGTGCAGGCGACCGACCTGGCCTTTCCCCCTGCTGGCCCCCTAACCCTGCCTCCCCCTTTCCTCTCTCCGTCTCAGGGGGACGCTGCAGGAGGCCACGAGCTCTGCCGGGGAGACCGGCCCCCGCCTCCGCCCACCACGACATTAGCGGCAGTTTAGTCTTCTACTCTAACCGTAGCACGGAGGGACGGGGCAGGAGGCGAGACCCCTGCGCCGGGGCGGCTCCACCCCTGCCCCCCCCCGTAGCAGAGCGCCCCCTAGTGTAGAGCAGCATCCCGGCCACGCCAGCGGGGAGGAGCCCGGGACTGTGCTGGCCTCGACATTAAAGCAGTTTGACAAATCCCCCGTGGCCGGCTGTGACCCTCGCTGGGGACGGGACGGGGCGGGGGGACGAGGTGGAGACGTGCCACGTGAAGGTGGTATAGGGGTTCACGCGCTCCTATACGCCGCCCCCGAGCCTGTGGCTCCGGCCCCTGCTCTGCTCCCCTCCCCCACTGTTTGCCTGACAT
Organism: Alligator sinensis; assembly: GCF_000455745.1. Lineage (NCBI taxonomy): Eukaryota > Metazoa > Chordata > Crocodylia > Alligatoridae > Alligator > Alligator sinensis. Next base: position 507,468 of record NW_005842791.1, read on the forward strand.
GCTTTTGAGCTGCTTAAACCCGGGCCTCCCTGGGAGGCCTCCATGGAGGGAGAGTCCCTGCGCTAATCCCCACACAGCCCTTCCTCCCTCCTTCTCTGGACCCCTGCGCTGCTGCCCTGAGCAGGAAGCAGAGGTGGAGGAGGGAGCAGGGTCATTGCACCCTGAGGTGGGGGAAACTGAGGCCCAGAGCAGTGCCTCCAGGACTGCTTGTCGGGGAAGGACCCAGGAAGCCAGGGTGTGCCACTCTGTGTAGGTGGGCTGCTCCCTAGAAGTGGCTGCATCTTGGGGTGGGGGCTGGGGGCTTGGGGGCACCAGGGGCTGGAGATTTCATGAGGCTGGAACAGGCCTCCTGCTGCCAGTATCCAAAATGGGCTCTTCAGCGTTCAGTGAGATGGGGGGAATGGAGGTGGGCGGAAGGTGATAGGGTACTTGGCGGAATCGCGGCAACTGGGACCGCAAATAGTCACAGACCTCTGGAGACGATGCCCAGTGCCAGTAGCCAACATGAGGGCAAGAGCTTCCTCATGCCAGTACCAGCATGGCTGCTTCCCGCGTCCCTCCCCCCACGTGACGCGGGCCCTGTTGTTTTTTTTTTCTTTTTTTAAATGACTGTGGGCAGTCGCTCTCCGGCCGTCCATTGGACAGGGGAGGAGAAGGGCGGCCTCTGGTGCCAGTAACGAACATGGCTACCCCCACAGTGGTAACAAGTATGGCCGCCCGGAAGAGGCGAGGCCTCTGGTGCCAGTCACTAAAATAGTGGAGGCGGAGGACGAGAGTGCGTGCACACCGCTGAACCCAATTGCTAATACGGCCGCCCGGCTTGCCCATACGAAATATGGCTGACGCCCATGATAAAAATGGCCACTGGGGAGGCGTAAAGCGAAAGCCGTTCAGTAAATAACCATAGGCAGCCGTTACGTAGACACCAAGCGTGCCCACTTCCAAGATGGCTGCCAACAGGCGCACATACCCGTAATCAAAATGGCCGCCGCAAGAGCTAAAGCCGGAAATGTTTCCAGGGGGACAGGTTTTTTCGTGAGCTCAGCTTTGAGTTGACTCCGTCCGTGGCCATTTTGGTTATGGGCATGTGTGTGTCGGGGGTCCATTTTGGAACTGGGCATATCCGCGCACCAGCCGTGCGCCTTTGAATTCCGTCCCCCGCGGCACTTCCGGTTGCCGGGGTGCTGCGGTGTTTGGGGCCCGGGCGGTGCCTGGAGCTGCCGGGACCATGTCGGACACATGGAGCTCCATCCAGGCCCACAAGAAGCAGCTGGACTCGCTGCGGGAGCGGCTGCAGCGGCGGCGGAAGCAGGACCCGTTGGGTGCGACGGTCAAGGAAGGGGCAGCGCTGGGGAGGGGGCGAGGTCAAAGGTCACGGGGAGGACTGGAGTCAGAGGGGGGGGGGCGGCTAGGGTCATAGGAGGGAGGGGGTCAGAGGTCACAGCGACTTCTGGGGGTCCTGGAGCGGTGCAAGGGCAGAGGTTGCTGACCCCCTGCTGCCCCCAGACCCGCGCAACCCGGAGCTGGCGCTGACGCCGCCCTTCCGCAGCGACAGCCCCGTGCTCGCCACCGCGCCCGCACCCAGCGCCGCCGCCGGCGCCCGCGACCGCGACCTGGCCACCGACCCCGAGCTGGAGAAGAAGCTGCTGCACCACCTGGCCGACCTGGGGCTGGCGCTGCCCACCGACGCCGTCGCCATCTGCCTGGCCATCTCCACGGTGCGCTCGGCTGCCCGCTCGCCTTCCCGCCCGTGCTGGGCAGCAGGCCCCGGGACACTGGGGTTTCCTCCCCTGCCACCATTAACCCCAGGCATTAACCCCCCTGCCTGGAGTTGGGATGAGAGCCAGGGGTCCTGGTTCCCCTGCTATGATCACCCCCTGGGGTGAAATGCAGGCAAGCCTGGCCTCCCCACTACATTCACAATGTGGATCCTCTTGTCTCCCTGTGGTTTGGTGACTTCAGACACCCCCTCGTCACTCCCTGGCTGGGTGCAGCCCTGTCCCAACGTGGGGCTGATCCGAACCCCCTCACCCCCCTGCCGGCTGGGGCAGTAACCTTGCCTCCCCTGCCCCCTCCCTCCAGCCAGAGGCACCGGCCACGCCGCGCAGCGTGGAGAGCCTGCTGCAGAAGTTTGCCGCGCAGGAGCTGATTGAGGTGCGCCGGGGGCTGCTGCAGGACGACGAGGAGCAGCCCACTCTGGTCACCTACGCGGACCACTCCAAGCTCTCGGCCATGATAGGTGCCGTGGCCGAGCGCCGGGGCCCTGCTGAAGCCGGGGCCGCCAAGCGCCGCGCGGACCAGGAGGGCGGGGGCGCTGTCTCCTCCCCGGCCGGTGCCACCCCCAGTGCCACAACCAGCGCAGAGCCTGCCAAGGAGCCAGCCAAGAAATCCCGGAAGCAGGCATCAGACCTGGACCTGGAGATTGAGAGCCTGCTCAGCCAGCAGTCCACCAAGGAGCAGCAGAGCAAGAAGGTGCAGGCCCCTGGCTGGGGAGGAGGGATGGGGCAGGAGGTGCTGGATGCCTCAATTCAGCTTCCAGAAGGGCAGTAAGGGCTAGTGAGTTAGAGGAGAAACTGCGAACCAGGACGCCTGGGTTGTATCCCAGCTCTGGGTGAGGAGCGTGGTCTGCGGGGGGTTAGGGCCTGGCACCAGCACACCTGGGTTTTGTCCCAGCTGAGAACAGAGCAAGGGTTTTGTAGGTTAAAGAAGGAAGTGCGGGACAGACAAGACTCCTGAGGTCTTTTCCCAGCTCAGAGTCTGGGGGAAGGCAATAGTGGATTACAGCAGAGGATCTGGAAACCAGGACACCTGGGTTCTACCTTGGCTTTGGCGTGGGACAGGGTCAATTAGAGCAGGGAGCTAATGGCCAGGACTCCTGGGTTCTTTTCATGGCTCTGGAGGGAGGAACCCCCAATATCCAGGGCCCAGCTGACCCCTCCCCGCTGACCACAGGTGAGCCAGGAAATCCTGGAACTGCTGAACACCACCACGGCCAAGGAGCAGTCGATTGTAGAGAAGTTTCGGTCGCGGGGCCGGGCCCAGGTGCAGGAGTTCTGCGACTACGGCACCAAGGAGGAGTGCGTGAAAGCCACGGGCGCTGAGCGGCCCTGTCGCAAGCTGCACTTCCGGTGAGAGACGTGTGCACACGTGTACCTGTGCACACCCGCACACACCCCCCCTCCATCGTGTCCGTTCCTTGCCATGGCTCTGCAGAGAGCAGGGGCAGGGGTTGAGAGCTGGGAGCTCAGCTTCCAAAGTGTGCTGATTGGTAGGGAGGGAGTGTCTGGGCACCCAGATTCCTGGGTCCAGTCCTTACCCCCAGTACCCAGTGGGGTTGCACAAGGGGTAGGACAGGGGCCAGGACATCTGGGTCCCATGCCCACCCACCACCCTGGTCCGCAGGCGCATCATCAACAAGCACACAGACGAGTCGCTGGGCGACTGCTCCTTCCTCAACACCTGCTTCCACATGGACACCTGCAAGTACGTGCACTACGAGATCGACACCTGCGCTGACCCTGGTGCCCCTGGCACCCGCGACCACAACCCTGGCCAGGAGCTGGCTCTGCCGCAAGCTGTGGGTGGCGACGCCAGCGCTGACCGTCTCTTCCCACCCCAGGTGCCCACTGCCTGAGGGGATGCTTGTTGGCAGGGACCTGTAAAACTGGGCAGGGGACGGTTGGGGTGGGAGGCAGAGCACAGGAGTCTGCCCTTACACCTCTCTCCCGGCCCAGTGGATCTGCTGCGACATCCGATACCTGGACGTGAGTATCCTGGGGAAGTTTGCAGTAGTGATGGCTGACCCGCCCTGGGACATCCACATGGAGTTGCCCTATGGGACGCTAACTGACGATGAAATGCGGCGCCTCAACATCCCCGTGCTACAGGACGAGGGCTTCCTCTTCCTCTGGGTCACTGGGAGGTACTGAGGGTCTGACCTGGCTCAGAGGGGTCGTGGGTGTCTCTGATGCAGGTCAAGGGTCTCACTGGGGCTGTCTCCCTCACAGGGCCATGGAGTTGGGACGCGAGTGCCTCAATCTCTGGGGGTGAGTGTGTACAAGTGAATGTGCCCCCACGTGTCCCCCCTCACACCCTTCCCAGCTGACCTCTACCTCCCGCCCCAGGTATGAGCGGGTGGACGAGATCATCTGGGTGAAAACCAACCAGCTGCAGCGGATTATCCGCACAGGGCGTACGGGGCACTGGCTCAACCATGGCAAGGAGCACTGCCTGGTAGGGACTGGGGGCCTGGTGCTGAGCACGGCTACTTGGTGGGTGCAGGGACGGGGTTTGCTGTTGGACCTGGGTCTCCATTGGGCCCCGGCAGCCCGTGCGCCAAGCTCAGCAGCTCTGTCCCCGGCAGGTTGGGGTCAAGGGGAACCCCCAGGGCTTCAACCGGGGCCTGGACTGCGATGTCATTGTAGCAGAGGTGAGTCAGCCGTGCCTGTCCCCTTCATTCCCCACTTTCCATCCAGAACCCCTGCTCAGTGCTGCCCCCTCCCCTTAGGTCCGCTCCACCAGCCACAAGCCCGATGAGATCTATGGCATGATCGAGCGCCTGTCACCTGGCACCCGCAAGATTGAGCTCTTTGGGCGGCCCCACAATGTCCAGCCCAACTGGTGAGTGTCTATGAAATGGGAGAGGCTGCTGGGACCGACTCCTGGGTCCAGCCTGGCAGCAGGGCTGGGACAGGTCCACAGTGTCCTTTCCCCCCTGATGCCCACTCTTGTCCTGGCCAGGATCACCTTGGGGAACCAGCTGGATGGCATCCACTTGCTGGACCCAGACGTGGTAGCCCAGTTCAAGCAACGCTACCCCGACGGTGTCATCTCGAAGCCTAAGAACATGTAGGGGACTGAAGGGGGAATCTTGCTCATGGGGACTGTTTTGTAATAAAAGAGAGGATGGAAAGAGGCACAGGCCATGTTGATGGCTGCAAGGAGCTGGGGGCTGCGCCAGCAGCTGGAGGCTCCCCATGTCCTGTTCCCCCCACTCTGTCCTGCCCCCCAGTGAGACCCTCACACTGGCTCTGTCCCCTCCCACTTTAATCCAAACCAGAACGAACCACACCACTGTCTGCCCCAGTATTCCCCCCAGGCCCTGTTCCCCCCTCCTCTGCTAGTCAGCCCCAGTACTCCCCCCAGGCCCTGTTCCCCCCTCCTCTGCTGCATTCCAGTCCGGCTTCCCATCACGCTGGAGGCCACGTGCAGGCCCCGGCCCTGACCCTGACCCCACAGGACAGGGCTATTTCA
>NW_005842791.1:512730-520381 GCF_000455745.1 Alligator sinensis
GCTGCCGCTGCCACCGCTGCTGCTGGAGTTGCGGGAAGCCAGCCAGGCCAGGAAAACATCCCTGCAAAGGAGGTAGAAAGCGTATGTCAAACATGAGGCAGGACTGCGGGAGGGGGAGATGAGGGCGGTTTTGGGGGCAGCTCCTTCTCGTGCTAGCCGTAGGAAGTGATGCCAAGACAGCCCCACTAGTGCTGCTATGGGCATTAGCCGGGTAATTCTGCCTTCCAAGGAAGTGCTAGGCTGTGCCAAGAAGGCCTAGCCAAGGCAGGCCAGAGTCTTGCCCCCCAGCTCAGGATCAGCTGGATACCGTGTTGGGGTCAGGAAGGAACTGTATCCTGGGATCAGGCCAGCACACTGTGGGGTTTCAGCTTTGTCTACAGGGGAAGAAGGGGGCACAACATCTGCCTAAGCTCTTCTGAGCATGACTTAATGAAGTCCTTACAATGGCAAGGCCTGGTCCTCACTGCCCGAGGGCAGGTCAGGGTGTTTGATGCCCCGCGGCTGGGGTTGTGCACGAGGGCTGTGTGCAGGTTGGAATGAGCCGGACACTGTGGCTGGGGAGGGTCCAAGCAAAGCTGAACCTAGCTGTGGCAAGGCACACCCGGACTTCCCCGCAACCCCGTCCCCACCCCCACTCACCGGCAGTGCTTGACGACGCACTCACTGCTGCAGTACTCGTTGTCCCAGTCGCTGCTGGCCACAGGTGGGTTCTCGCAGCCCAAGCGCACACAGCGTGGCCGCGGTGACTCGGCCATTGGGGACCCGGTCACCAGCTCCACAGCCATCTGCGTTGGGGACTCAACCTGCAGGCGGGAGGGGGATCAGGGAAAGGTTATGCCCAGCTGTACCCCGTGTCTGCTCCATCTTCTGGACGCAGACAAGGCTGTAAGCTCACTGGTTCTCAGCCTCTGACAACAGACCAGGAGTCAGGACCCGGCTCCCCCCACCCAGCCATGTACTCACCTCAGGCACCACATCAGCAGTAACCATCTCCATGGGCTCAGGGGAACCCTGGGGCTCAGGACTGGGCCGCTCGGGGCTGGCCTCCTCAGCCTGCAGGGTGACCGGCTGGATCTGCAGGGCAGGTGGGGGCAGGATCTTGATCTGCAGCGGTGGGGGCTGCTGCTGTAGGTTGAGCCGCACCTTCTGCTGCAGCGGGGGCTGCTGCATGGCCTGCAGGGGTGGTGGGGGCTGCAGCTTGGCCACCTGCTGTGTGGGGGGCTGGGGTGGGGGCATCTGCTGCAGGGGTGGGGGCTGCAGCCTGGGCAGCTGCATGGAGGAGGCAGCCGCAGCTGCAGCAGCTGCCGCCTGCAGCACGGAGCGAGTGACGATCTGGGTGGTGCCAGTGCCAAGCTGCAGCCCACGGGAGGTCACCACGGTGGCGGGGATGACCGTGACCACACCACCCTGGGACACAGCCAGTGAGGACGGCAGCATCTGCTTGGGAATTATGATCTTGGTGATGCTGGTCTGGGGGGCAGGCGTGGGGACAGCTGGGGCAGGCTGTGGAGTTGGCGAGGAGATGCCCCCAGAGACGGTGGCGGTTGGCGTGGCCGTAAGCGGGGTCTCCTGTGCAGGTGAGGGGGCCAGGGCAGCAGTCAAGGAAGCAGCAGGAGTAGAAGCCTGCACGGACTGGGAGGCAGGAGAGGGTGGCGTTGGGCTGGGGTCCAGCTCCGTTTCCAGCGTCTGCACGGAGAGAGAATGGGGGATGAGACAGACGTACAAACAGATACACAAGACCCTGGCGCACCCGCGGACAAGAGAGCTGAGCCCCGGCCAGCTGGCAGAGGCCCAGCCCCCTTACCTGACACACCTGGATGGCTCGGTAGGCTGCCAATGCCTTCAGGTACTCCTTCTTGGCTGCCTCTGTCTTCCGCTTGTAAACCTTGGGGGAAGGAGGACTAGGTCAGCAGCAAGCCCCAGCCCTGCTCTCATTCCCCCCACCAGCTTCTGTTCCCCCTGCCCTGTGTCCTCCCAGCCGCGCCCACCTGCTTCTGCTCCTCGCCCAGGCTGTCCCACATGGACGCCACGATCTTGGAGACCTCCCCAAAAGTGGCGTTGGGGTTCTGCCCCTTAATGGCGGCCTGCGTGTCACGGAAGAAGAGCGCGTAGGCCGACACCGGCTTCTGCGGCTCGTTCGGGTCCTTCTTCTTCTTCTGCTTCTTAGCAGGCTTCGGCTTCCGCCCCGCGTCCAGCACCAGCGTCGCCTTCTGGGCCGGGGCCTGCTGTGGGGGCGAGAAGAGGGGGCACAGTCAAACTGCAGTCTGGAGCCAGGGGTTTGCCCATCCGTGGTGGAGCTGTTCTCGGGTGTCAGCAAGAGGTAGCCTGGGACTGGGATGACTAGAGGCCACGGGGCACAGCTGGAAAGCGCAACAGGGCCAGGCAGGAGCACGTGGCCACTTCTTGCCAACAAACATGGAACCGCCAGCGGCCTCGGCCCCAGCTCCTGCTGACAGGGCAGCGACCGAACGCGGCAGGTGTGACCTCAGTGGGCTAGGGACGCAGAGCAGGGGGAGGGGGGAAGAGGTGGGAATCAACTACCCGAGCAATGCAGGAGTCGGGCTCTCACCCGTCTGAACTCCTCAGCTTCCTCCTCCTGCAGCGAGCTGGTGGGGGAGGGCGTGGTGGACATCCGCTCCTCAGGCGACGCCGCCGTGGCGGGGGCGACAGCCGGGGGGGCGGCGGCGGCGGCGGCAGCAGCGGTGGCAGAAGGAGCAGCGGCCGGGGGCAGAATGGCGCTGCCCCCCAGGCTGAGGCCGAGCTGGGAGCTCAGCTCCGACTGGTCGATGGTGGTGAGCTGCCCGTGTCCCATGAGGCTGCCCGGGCTCATGGCGTTCATGGGCACGTCGATGGTGACGGGCGGGTTGGCGTTGTACTGCGCGCCCATGGAGTGCTCCAGGTCCTGGGGGCAGACGGCGCAGGCTGGGGCGGGGGGGCCGGCCGGCACCGCCAGCAGCACCGCTCCCTGCCCTGCGCGCCCGGCCCGGGCGGCCCCCCAGCACACACTTACCATGGACAGCCCCCCGGGCAGCAGCCCGCCGCCCTGCTCCATGAGGCCGTGGCTCATGGCCACGGGCATGTCCAGGGCCTGCACGCCGTACTGGGCGGAGAAGCTGGCGTCAGGGGCGCCGCCGGGGTCGCCCAGGTCGTCGAAGTGCCCCACCACGTCGGCCACGGCCAGCGACGGGTCCGCGTCCAGCGCGATGGGCGGGATCTCGAACTCCTCGTCGCCCAGGCTCGGCGTGTGGAAGGTCTGCGGGGACGGGGATGGGGACGGGACCGTGAGCCTGCGCCGGGCCCCCCGCACCCGCCACCCTCCCCGCCCCGGCTCCCCCCTCACCTCGGCGCCCGTCAGGAAGGGGTGCGTGGCGCCCGTGATGGCCAGGTAGTTGTCGCTCCCGCCCGGGAACTGGGGAGGAAGCAGGGATATGTGACGGGCTTCACCGGGCGGGGCACGGACCCTCTCCCCCTCCCCCACCCCACCCGTTCCCCTCCTGCACCCCCACCCCCACCCCCACACCTGTGCTCCCGGCCCCGGCACCTCCATGGCCGCGTCCCGGCCGCCGGCGCCGACCGACCGACCAACCGATCTCCAAGCACCGCCTCCCCCACCCCCTCCGAGTCCTAAGGAAGGAACCGGAAATCCCCCTTCGTGCGTCACTTCCGCCTCCCCGCCTCCAAACTCGGGCTCGAACTCGAGGCCCTAAGGGGAGGCTGAATGTAGCCGCCCCCCATAACCGCCCGTAGGAGGAGTAGGCGGGGAGGCCTCCAGGCGGCCAGCGCGGCCCCAGGAGGGGGGTAGAATGGCACCGGAAGTGCGGGCCGCGGAGCAGTAAAGGCGCCGGGAGGCTGCGGCTGGGCTAGAGCGTCTTCCCGGAAGTGAAGCTGAGTTGGGGGGGTAGAGCGGCCCTGGGAGGACCGCACAGGACAGGGGCATCATGTCTTACACCTATCTCTTCAAGTACATTATCATCGGGGACACCGGTACGGGGCGGGGCCCGGGGCCGGGAGCGGGCGGCTCCGACCCCGGGCCTAGCCCTGACCCCGCTCGCTGCCTGCAGGCGTCGGCAAGTCCTGCTTGCTGCTGCAGTTCACGGACAAGCGCTTCCAGCCCGTGCACGACCTCACCATCGGTGATGGGGGATGCGGGGGTCTTGGGGTGGTGGGGGAGGGGCTGTGGGCTGGGGAGGGGGGTTGTGGGGCTGTAGACGGGTGGGGGAGGGGATGAAGTCAGGGTGCTGTGGGGATAGGAGGGGTGTCCGGGCCGGGGGTCCTGACGGAGCCTGACCCCGCAGGCGTGGAGTTCGGGGCGCGGATGATCAACATTGACAACAAGCAAATCAAGCTGCAGATCTGGGACACAGTGAGCAGGGCTGCGGGGGTGGCCAGTGTTTGAGTCTGTGAAGCCGGGCAGGGCCCGTGGGGTGGGGGGAGCGGGGCTGCCTGGCGGGGTTAAGCAGCACTGGGTCAAGCCAGGGCCACGAACGAGATCCCTGACCCCTCTGGCACTGCGCTCCGCAGGCCGGGCAGGAGTCCTTTCGCTCCATCACGCGCTCCTACTACCGGGGGGCGGCTGGGGCTCTGCTGGTCTACGACATCACCAGGTGAGGCCCGGCTCCTGGGGTGGGAAGGCTTCCCCCTGCACCTCGTTCCCTTCCTGGGGGAGCCCTGGTGCTGCTGCCGCCCCCTTCTCATGGCAGCCCCCACCCAGGCGCGAGACCTTCAACCACCTGACCTCATGGCTGGAGGATGCCCGGCAGCACTCCAGCTCCAACATGGTGATCATGCTCATCGGCAACAAGAGGTGACAGGCGGGAGGGGGACCCCTGAGGCAGTGGGGGGCTAGGAGGGGCGGAGCCTACAGGGAGGTTGCTGGTTATAGGATGCAAGGGCTTGGGTATAAAAGGGAGAGGCCTGAAGGGGGGAGCAAGGTGGTGGCGGTAGGGAGAACCTCTGGATGTCGCCCTGGCTCTAGAGGCTGGATGCAGGCCCCGCAGATGTGCGGTGGGACTTAAGCTGGCCTTTGGGTGGGTATGGGGTCCCAGATGGGTCCTGGCCATGATGCTTCCCCCTCCTCCCTGTGTGCGTCTGCAGCGATTTGGAGTCACGGCGGGACGTGCGGAAGGAGGAGGGCGAGGCCTTTGCACGGGAGCACGGGCTGGTCTTCATGGAGACCTCTGCTAAGACAGCTACCAACGTTGAGGAGGTGACTGGGGTTGTGGGGAGGGGGGCGGGAGGAAGGGGTGAGGAAGTGCTCTTCCTTACCTCTCGCAAAGGAGTGGGTCCTGGCTGAGCCCAGGTGGGGATGTGGACCGTCCAAATCCTAGAGCACCCCAAACCCTTGACAAATGGGGTCCCGGAAGGAGTGGGGCCACTAACCCTTAACTTCCCCCATCCACCTCCACTTCACCCTGGGCTCTCTTCTTTCAGGCCTTTATTGACACGGCCAAAGAGATCTACAGGAAGATCCAGCAGGGGCTGTTTGACGTGAACAACGAGGTGAGTTAGGAATCCAGTCCTGGACACCTGGATCCCATTCTCCCTCCCATGGTGGGGCCTTGTGGGGGTGAGCAAGGTATGCTGCTGTCCTTAACACTTGGGTCCCTTTTCATAAGGGCTGGCTGATTTATCTGGGCCTGGCACCTACCCTGGGCACCCTAGTTTTATTGATTGCTGTGCCCCTATTAATGCTCTCTCTCACCCTCTTCCTTGTTCTCTTCCAGGCAAATGGCATCAAGATTGGTCCCCAGCAGCCTTCGGGAGTGGCTCCTGGTGCTGGCTCTCGCCATGGCCCCCAGGGCTCCGGGGACAGCTCAGGCTGCTGTTGAGCCTCTGGGGCCAGGACCAGCTCGCTCTAGCCCCTGGCAGGGGAGACAGCTCCTCGTGGGGGACCATAGGGGGTGGCTGGGCTGGGTAATTTCCCCCCCCCATGTCTCAGCAGCCCCCCCATCTGGGCCCTGAAAAAAGGGGCAAGGACCAGGCACCCCTTAGCCTGTGCCTGGGGGAGACTTTTTGGGCTCTGCCTCAACCACACATTCCTCCTGGCTGGCTGTGGGTTGCGGACGGGACAGAGCCCAGGGCTAGGGCCTCCCCTTGTCAGTGCCTTCCCCCCCCCCAGCTGTCTCCCTTGCTGCCTGGGACCCAGTTGGGTCTGGCTGGGTCCCCCGTGTCCCGCAGGGTCCTGGCCAGGTGCCCGGCCCTTCCCTGCACCCGTGTCAGCTTTTATACTGTACTTGTTCTCTGTGGTTTCTCCTGGTATTAAATGTCTGCATGTGTTCGGCTCTCCCCATGTGTTGCTCTCCATGGGGGTGGAGGGACTGGGGAAGCTGCTGCAGTGTGTGTCTGGGAGTGACCTGGGAATGTCTTGGCTCCCAGATCCCTCCCCAATCAGGTCTGCTAGGCCCCAGCCCCCTGCTGGAGCCCAGGATACAACCCAGGAGCCCTGTTTCCTGTCCTGCTCCTAGAGAAGGAACGACTTTCTTATCAGCATCCCTTCCACACTGGGTGGGTGCTTTTGTGGTCTCCAAGGGGAGTCCGGCTCCTTGCTCCTAGTTGCTAGGTGATTTATGCCTCTTGGGCAACTCCTAGCCCCTTTTGGAAGCAGCTGAAGCAGCACCAGGCCCATGGCTCTGCAGGCCCCCAAATGGGATTGTGTGACAGCACTGGAAGGGCTGCCCACGGCGCCCAGGCCCTGTGGGCACTGAGGAATCCCAACCTCGGTGATCATGGCTCATGAGTCACAGATCACCCCTCTGAGCTCCTTGTGATGCCCAAAGCTGCTGCCTGGCTCCTCTGAGCAGCCCCATGGTGAGGGGGCTAGCAAAGAGCTGTCCAGCTGCGAGGCTAGGAGTTGGAGTCACAGTTGCCTTTAACCCCCTTGAGGCAGCTCATCCATGGGGGCCAGGGCTGGGAAGGGTTTCTGGGTTAGGCCAGTGCTTGGCTCATGGAGGGTGGCTTTGCTCACACAGTCCCCTCTGCTCCCTGTGGCTGTCCTTCCTTTGCTGCCCCTGTCAGATGGGGACCAGGACTGGGCCAGCCCCTTTCTCCTCCAGTCCTTGAGAACCTGCCAATCCCCAGTCAGATCCTTATTTGTGGCCAGTGGACTGGAACCTGCTGTCTTGGGTGTTCAGGTAAGTGCTGTTACCCCCTGGGTAGCTGTTCTTTGCTCGTACTTCCTCTTTGTTCCTCCTGCATTCAAGGTCACCAATCTCTGCACCTAGAACAGGCCCCTCCGTGGGCTCTGATCTGGGTTTGTGTCTAGGCTGAGTTCATCTTGGGTTTTGCCCAATGTGACTGTCTTATGAATAGGCCTTGGCTGGTGAGCTGCTTGGGGGCAGAAAGGAGAGTAGCTATGCACTTCTGTTCAGTATCTGGCATGATGGAGCTGTAGCTGACAGCAGGCTTGGGTGTTACTTCAACGCAGGCATTGGCCATAGCAGCAAGGGTTTCAGCCCCAGCCATGGGCGGTTTAACCACCTAGAATTGAGTCTTGTCAAATGAACCTTGGTTCTCTGAACTAACATTTCCTCCTGAAAAGCTTTGATGTGATTGGGGTGGGGAGGTTTTCCCTTTTTTGAGGCTAAACAGCTGCTGCTTGTTTTTTAGTTTGGAAATAAACGTTAACATTCTCAGGTTTATTTATTCCCTTTTA
>NW_005842791.1:520391-523519 GCF_000455745.1 Alligator sinensis
TCTTTCCCACGGCAAAGTTTTAGGAAGTTCAAAAACGTGATGTAGGAAGGACCTTTAATTTTGCTCATGGTTTTTACATTCTGTTCCACAAAGGAGAGGTGTTGTGGGGAAGGGGGACGGGGGGAGAAGCAGTCTTAATAAATCTGACTCTTATCCTTTTTTTCTCTCTCCCTCCCACATTTTCCTTTTACTTACACATTTCCTCTTAATTTTTCTTAGTGGTATGTGTATATGTAACACTCACAGCGCCCTCAGGGCTGACCTGACTTGATACCCCACCCCCCAAAAAATTAAAATCAAAACTTTTTTAAACTACTTTGTTTAGGAAAAGCATTTGTTGCATCTTTCTCTAATACTTATTCAGAATTTTTTCCAGGGGGAGTAATAACTTGAAAGTGTATTTTTTTGCCACAATTCTACAAAAGTGTTATGCATGAAAAATTAACACTGACAGAGTTCGACTAAACCTTTGTATCCAAAAGCCCGTGACTGTCTAGTTGGGGTTCGGGCTTTGTTCATGGGGTCCTGTTTCACTAATGAAATGGGATGTAGTCTTTCCTGGGACAGACTACCTCCGAGGGTCAGTGCAGTTCAGTGGACAGCCTTGCCAGTTCATTGAGTTTCTGGAAAAAAACTAAAAAAAAAAAAAAAATCATAATTTTTTTTGGGGGGGGGTTTAGCATTTCTCCGATTTATATTGTTTAGGATCCCTACACTTGGAAAAATCTAAAGCATACAGGAGCTGAGCTCCTAGGACACTGCATCCAGGCCCACCTCTGCCTCCAGGCACAATCGTCCCTGTTTGGACCAGCCCGGCCCGCTGTCTATCTGACCTGTTCTTACAAACTCTCAGGGACTGAGGTTGTACCACCCAGCAGGGGTCCTGGTCCAGTGCTGAACTACCTTCCTGCTACTCGGTCCATCTTAACATCCAATACCATTGTTTCTTGAAAGCAATGTTTCTACAGCACTGTTTTCATTTTGCTGCCAGGCTCTGCTTTTCTGTCCCTCGTGCTTCTGCCCCTGCCCGTATAGACTGCACCATGAGGCAAAGAGTCCTAAAGCAGCTGGCAGGAGGTGGCCCCGTGCCCTCCAGCCACTTACATCTGCCTCAGCTAGTTCCTAGTAGTAATGCTTCCTGGCAGGGTGGTGGGGCCCTGCTTGTTTTGCCACCACTGTCCCCATTGCATCCATACTAAGGTCTTTAACTGGGGCTGAATACCCATCATTTGGCACCACCCTATCCCACCATGTGTCCTGTCAGAGCAGGGAAGGCACGAGGATGGTCTGACTGGGACCCTAAGAAGGCCAGGACTGTAGCCATGGGCAGCCTGTGCCCTGAACAATGAGGATGCCAGCACTGGATATGCAAGAAGGCATTTGCTATGAGTGCAAGCTGGTCTGTCCCTGTCCTATAGATGTCCTAACACGTGGCCAGGGCCACCCCCAGATTTACGATATTTTATTTGTATGCGAGGCCAAATTAGCCGAAACTAATTCCAGGTCCAAGTGTCCAGAACCATAAGTGGCCCTACTACCGGCAAACATCCTCCACTTGCACCTGGGGCTTCAGATGTTTCCAAAACCTCTGGCGGGCATCTTACCTGGAGGCTTGGCATTTGGATGCCTGTAAGTTTTGCTTACTCTCAGCCATGCGGCCGTCAAAGCAAGCAAGGGAGATTTATGGCAGTCTGCAGGCTGTGCACGCAGAGCCCCAGGTCACTGGGGTGGGGAGCGTGATTTCGGCCCTCTAATTTTAAGCTGCTTTAGCCTCTGACCTGGAGGCATGAACCTTTTTGCCTTAGCAGCCCAAATTATTTCTTTTATTAACGTCGGCTATACTCATTTGGGGCAGACCCTGACGGTCCTGTGACCCCCGGTGCTTTCCTGAAAGGCCCAGCACGGACCCCATCGGCGAGGAGAGACGGGTCACTGCCATCAGCTACCAGGCGACTTTGGGCAAGCTGTGGCAACATGCCATGGCTTCCCCGCATGGGTCCCAGGGGAGGACAGCCAGCCTCTGGGAGACGCAGGAGCGTGGATCGCACTCGGGTCTCTCCTTCGCCGGTCTTTCAAGGCCGTCTCCCTGCAGCAGCGGAGGTCGAGCAGGCTCGCCCCAAAACCAACGCAGAGAGACATGGAACCAGGCCGAAGGGTGCTCTTTGTCCGCATCCTGACCCCCATGCCCTCGGGATGTTCGCTCCACCCCGCAAGCGTCTTTTCAACCCAAGCCCAGGGGTTTTGAAGCCGACTCCGTGCCCTTTCCAACTCAGCGCCATCGCCGCTGTCCGAACCCCCTTCCTTTTCCTCCGGAGGGGTCTCCCTGCGGTTTAGACCCCAACCCTGTGTGTGTCAGTCCCAAACTGGTGCTAGTTTTGGAAGGCGGGGGTGCAGTGACTCATGAGTTTTGCATGCCCAGCACTGGCCATGCATCTGCCTGCTGGGTGCTGCACTCTGGAGGGGGCACAGGGGGGCACTGGGAGGGAGGTGCCCAGAAGGGTCAGCACTGTGTCCCCTAAGGGGTTAAACCCCCTTTCCCCCCCAAAAGAGGGCATCCATGCCAATCCAAGATGGCCTCCCTCCACGGGTGTCCACGCTGCTGCCTGACTGGAAGGAGGGTTGATAGGAAAATGAGCCCCCGGCACGGGTCCCAGACGAAAGAGGGGATGAAACGCCTTCTGCAAGGAGGGGAGGGAAACAAATGGAGTCCGGAGTGGCGGCTTTCCGCTGAGGCACCGCCGCGGGCAGCCCCACCAGTGCAAGGCCCTTTCCTCCCCCCTCTGCGGAGACTTCCTGGAAGGCTCTCAGCCTAACCTGCTGGTTCGGTCCCGCCCACACGCGCCGCCGGCTCCGTAGCGCTGGCCGGGCGGGGTGGGCGGGGCTTGGAGGGGCTGCAGGGTTAGGTTGCACCCTCCATGCTCAGCTGCCTTGTTCTCTCTCTCCCTGGGAGAGGGGAGGGGGGAGCGGAGAGGGGGCAGCTCCTTTAAGGGTGAGGCCAAAGGCAGCCACGGGGGAGATCCCCCCCAGGTAAGACCCCGCGCCCCCCCCCTCCTCCTTGCAGGGGGGTATTATGGGATGGGAAGGGCCTTTTGTAGGAAGCAGCCCAAACCAAGCGTAGTCCCCCCCCC
>NW_005842791.1:523550-524275 GCF_000455745.1 Alligator sinensis
CATTGCACCGGGGGCGGCGGGGGTGTGTGCACACTGCACGGGGTTGCGGGGGGGGCTAGGCTCAAGGGGCTGCATCCAGGCTGCATTGAGGAGGGAGGAGGAGAGGACTGGCCCTGGGTTTTGGGAGGGGGCAAGGAGGTACCCTGGGGCCAGGGTGGCTGCATCCACATTGTATTAGGTGTGGGGGGTGGTCCACATTGCATTGGGAAAGAGGGTTGCAGGGACCTTGCCCTGGGGTAGGGGACGTGCATGCACATTGCATTGGTGGGGGCAGCAGGGAACTTGTCCTGGGGTTGGGAGAGGTGCATCCACATTGCACTGGGGACGGGGGTCAGGGCGCAGGGAACTTGTGATGGGGGAGATGCATCCACACTGGTTTGAAAGGGTGGGGGCTCCATATTGCATTGGGGAAGGGGATTGGAGGACAGGGAGCTTGTTCTGGGGTGATGCGGGGGATGCATCCACATTGTATTAGGCGGGGGCAGGGATCCATATTGCATTAGGCAAGGGGGTGCAGGGACCCTGCCTAGGGGTAGGGGAGGTGCATCCACATTGAGTGGGGGCGGGGCAGGGAACTTGTTCTGGGGTTGAGCAGGGCCCATCCACATTACATTGGGGAAGGGGGTCAGAGGGACAGGGAGCTCGCCCTGGGCTGATGCAGGGGAGAATACATCCACATTGCTTTAGGTGGGGGGGGGGGGGGGGGGGGGGGTTATGTTTTTGGG
>NW_005842791.1:524306-536747 GCF_000455745.1 Alligator sinensis
CCATATTGCATTAGGGAGCAGGTGCAGGGTCTTTTCCCTGGCGTAGGAGACATTGCACTGGGGAGACGGGTAGGGAGCTGCCCTAAGGTGTGTGTGGGTGCATCCACATTGCATTAGGTGGGCAGTGGCAGGGAACTTGCCCGAGGGTTGGGGGGATGTTCGCATTGCACCGGGGAGCGGGGCAGGAGTGAGGGGTGCATCCACGTTGCAATGGGAAGGGGGATTGTAGCGGGGAGGCAGAGAGCTGTCTTGGGGTTGGATGCGGGGCATCCACATTGCAATGGGGAGTGGGGGACACAGAACTTACCCTGGGGCTGGAGAGATGTCTCCACTTTACTTTGGGGAAGGAGATGAGCTGTGAGGGTGCATCCACATTACACTGGGGGGTGGGGACTAGAGGCTTGTCAATGGGACAGAGGTGGTGCATCCACATTGCATTGGTGGGGGCAGCAGGAAACTTGCCCTGGAGTTGGGCGGGGCACATCCACATTGTATTGGGGAGGGAGGTGGGGGGGGATAGGGAGCTTGTTCTAAGGTGATGGGGGGTGCATCCACATTGCTTTAGGCTGGAGGGGCAGGGAAGTTGCCCCAGGGTTGGGGTGGGGATGTGTTCATGTTGCATTGGGCAGGGGCGCAGGAGTGGGAAGCGGGATGCATCCAGATTGCAGTGGGAAGGGGAATCCTGGTCGGGGACAGGGAGCTGTTCTGGGGTTGGAGATGGGGCATCCACATTGCACTGAGGAGTGGGGAGCAGGGAACTTCCCAATGCAATGTGAAAGCATGTCCACAGCTCCAGATTGAAGCAGATTAGGGCAGGGGGCCTGAGAAATTCCCATGGGGTGTGAAGGTGCGTCGACATTACGCTGGGGGGCGGGATGGGGCAGGAGACTTATCCTGGGATTGGGGAGGTGCATCTACATTGCATCGGTGGGGCAGCAGGGAACTTGCCCTGGGGTTGTGGGGGACACATCCGCATTGCATTGGGGAGGGGGGCACAGGGATCCTGCCCTGGGGTTTGGGGGGTGTACCCTCCTAGCACTCAGGGGGGACCCATCTGTATTTCAGCTGTATCCCCCCGGGGGGGGGAGTGGAGGCCTCCATCCTGCCCTTGGGCAGGGGTCTGCATTGCTGCATACATGTGTCCATGCTGCCCAGGGCAGGGCTTTGGAGTCCTGGTTCTGTCCCCCTGATGAAGAGATGGTGGGGTGCTTCTGCCAGACAGTAGGAGGAGGGACCAAGGAGTGGGTATCTGGGAGGGAGAGGAGGGGAGAAATGCTCTCCATGCTAGGGGTCCACGCTGCACCATGGGAAAGAGCAGTTGCATTGCCCTGGCGAGGGGAGATTCAAAGACCATCACGCTGCAGTGGGGGGCATCTAAGTCCCAGATGTGTTGCCACAGGGGGCTTATGTATGGTGCCCTGGAAGAGGGTGTGGAGGGAACGTATGCACACTGCACGCAGAGGGAATGGGATGGGGTCAGGGAGGGGGTACCCACATCTCCCTGCCCTTGGGTGACAGAGGCAGGGAAGGATTGGTGGGGGTGGTAATTCTGTGCTGCCCCAGGAAGGCACAGACCTGTGTGACTGCGGACTAGGGAAGGGAGGGAGAGGTAGGGGGACTCCACAGGTGCTCTTACCTGGGACAGTCCGAGCAAAGTGCTGCCGCCTTACTGGGGTCTGGTGCAGGAAGGGCAGGGGGTGACTTGGGGGTGGATGGACAGACAGACATGTGTGGGGAGGGCTGAGGTGCTGCTCCTGCCTGTTTTCCAGCCCCTGGGTCCCGTGTGCCCCCAACAAGTGCTTTTAGTGGGGAAGGAGTTTACAAGAGAGGGGACAGAGTGGGGGACTCCTGTAAGGGAGCGGGGCTGGGACACTCATTACTGTGTCCCATGGGGGCTGGGGGAGGCACCTGCCGGGTGGCCTCTGGTGACACAGGCCTCCAAGAGGCCTCCCCCCAACCAGCTTGTTCCCCCTGCCCAGGGGCTGGATTAGAACTGGTGCCACCCAGGAAGGACAGAGGGGCACTGCTGGGGCCTGACAGGGCTGGCAGTGGGATGCACCATGATGGGCTCTCTTTGGTCACAGTGGGGCTCTGCTGCTGCTGGTAAAGAGGGGTCCTGCACCCAATGTTGGGTGGAGGGGCTAGTCCTGGCTTCTTGAGGCACCAAGTCAGGGACCCCCTCCCCCCACCCCTTGCTTGGCACTCTCTGCCTCCCTAGGATTTCCTCCTTGGTGGATCATTTCTCCCTAGGGCTCAGACCCCCTGACATGCCAGCCAGTCCTGCTGTGCTGCAGTCCTTGCCGGGTGGGATTGGCTCCCTGAACTCTCCTGGGTCTGTGTGGAGGGGTTCTTGCCCATTGCTGGCTCTTCTTTGCTTTTGTGTTGTGTGAGCTGGGCACACAGAGGCTGCCAGCAGCATCCTGCTGAGCTCCTCCAAGACAGGTCCCTGTTGGAGGGGGGAATGGCGACTCTGACTGTCTCCTTCCATGGCCCCAGGGAACAGGTACCATGCACCCCATCCATCCATCCATCTCTGGGCAGCCACATGCCATGGACAGGAGTGATGAGATGCTTTTTTGCAGGCTCAGTTCATTGGGCCTTTGAAGTAGCCAGGGCGGAAGCTCTGACAGTCGGAGTGACCCAGGCGCTCTGGCTTGACAGCTGGGGAGGGGTGGGAGCTGGGCCCCTCGCAGGCAGGCTGGGATGGCCGTAGTGGCGGAGGGAGAGAGCTGGGGCCAGCTGGCGCCAGGAGAAGCAAGGTTCCTGCATTTGTGCTGACTCTCCACGAGTTGGGGGCGGCTGCACTGGTGCTTGCCAGGCAGACTGGGCGTGCAGGGAGGGGAGCGCCTGGCAGGACTCCTGTATCCTGAGCCTAGCAGGGTTGACGACTGTCTGGGGCTCAGACTGGCCCCCATCTGGGCCCAAGGCTTCAGCTGTGGCTGGGCCAAGCAGGAGTGGGCTTGCTGTCTGGAGCTGTGAACTAAGGTGTGCCCTGGCAATGCAGCAGAAGAGGGAGCAGTGTTGTCTGGGGGAGGTGGCAGTAATGGGGGCTGGCAGGACCCTGGCACAGGTGGTTAGGGGTGGTGTCCTTGGCCATATGTGGCACCCTGCGGGGTGTGGAGCAGCCATGTAGGGGGGGTGCTGTCTATGCCCATGGGCTGTGTGGCGGGAGGCATGCTGGCACTGGGGCTCCTGCAGTGTGTCATGGGGGGGGCTGGGATCCAGGCACATCCAGGGACCCCCAGGGCGATCAGCTCAATGCAGAACCCCCTACTCCAAGCTGGCCCCCACTCTGTCCCCACACCCAGGCTGGGATCGAGAGGGGCAGCTACACGCATGGGCTGACAATAGCCCCTTGTGAGTGGGAGCAAACCAGGGGGGCCCGGGAGGAGTGGTGGAGGCAGAGGTCTCTCTGCAGCCATGCTGGATGTGTGTGTCTGTCTCTGGCAGGGTGGCAGCTTCGGCTTGGTCTGCTGGTTTGGGGGGGCGGTTCCCGTGGCAGAGCCTGACCAGCTGTGCAGGCTGGTGGGGGGGGTGCCACTGTGGGCTGAGACGGTGGCGCCGGGCCCGGTGGGCGGAGGCCAGGCTGTGCTGTGCCGGGCTGGGCCACGCTGCCTGCCGGGCTGGGGAGGGCACTGGTGCGGGGTGGAAGCCATGCAGTGGGTCCTGGTGGGGGGTTACCATGCACGGTGGGGGTGTGCTGTGTGTCTCTCTGGGCAGGGGGCTGTGACAGGGCTGTGGGACGATCTGTTTTCTCTGTGTATCATTTCTACCACCCCCACGTGTGCCAGGCCGGGCCAGACCTGTCCCCCCTCTACAGCATTGGCAGTACCCCACAGTGGGACCAAAGCTCTTCAGCTCCCAGTGTGTCTGGTCCTGGCTGCTCAAGCCTTGAGGGTCTGGGGGTGGGGGGAGCAATCCTCCGGGCTCAGATGAGTTCCCATGGAGAGTGGGGGGGCTGGTCCCCCCCCTGGGGTGTGTAGGGAGGGATCCTTCCTGTGCCCGTTGCTGGAAGCAGTGCGTGAAGGGGCTGGAGGGCATCCCCTTTCTGGGGGGTGCAGCGGGGGTCTGTGCTTTTGCTGGAAGTAGGGCACTTTGGGGGTGCTCCATAGAATATGGGAGGATTGGTCTGGGTGGAAAGGGTGCTTGAGGGGGTCTAATAGGGCCCTGAGGGTGTGGGATGCTAGGGGTTTGCCCCCTGGAGGACTGGGATGTGGGGGGGCTGTGGATTAGGACAGGGATTGTGTCTGTCAGGGCCCTGAGGATTGTGGGATGCTGAGGGTATGATCCCTCCTAATTCTCTTCCTCATCTCGCCTGCAGCCGGACACAGACTCCTGCTCACCCGTCCGTCTCCATGAGGCCGGGCCCCCCAGACACTGACCTCTGAGCTCCCGGTTGTGACGCTTGTTGGGGAGGGGGCTCCTCTCCCCCACCCAGATCCCCTTCTTCGCTGCCACGCCGCAGCCATGGCCGACCCTATCATGGACCTGTTCGATGACCCCAACCTCTTCGGCCTGGACTCCCTGACAGATGAGGGCTTCAGCCAGACCCAGCCTGACCCCATCGAGGAAGCCCTGGGGCTGCCAGGGGAGCTGGATCCAGCCCAGCCAGTGCAGCCACCCCCATCAGAGCCTGCTGCACCTGAAGCTCTGCCTCTGCCCCCCGAGGCACCGCCAGATGCCGCCCCAGGTCCTGCCCCCCCTGACTTGTCTCAGCCTGAGCTCCCCCCTGAGCAGGATGTCCTGAGCCAGGGGAACCCCTTTATGGGGGTGTCCAGCACCCCCGCAGCATCCGCTCCTGAGGGGCAGGCGGCCTCAGCCAGGCAGCTCCCTCCAGCCATGTCCACAGCACCCGCACCCAAGATTGTCATCCTGAAGGCACCAGCGGGGGGCTCAGTGACAGGGGCTCACGTGGCTCAGATCCAGGCCCAGCCACTGGGTGCAGCCAATGGGGGCAAGGTGACCTTCGCCAAGGTGTTGACGGGCACCCCACTGCGCCCTGGCGTCTCCATCGTCTCTGGCAATACCGTGCTGGCCACCAAAGTGTCCCCATCCGGGACCACAGGCAGCCCTGCCACTGTACACCGCCTGGTCCAGCCTGGTCGGCCTGTCAAACAACTAGTGCTTCAGCCTGTCAAGAGCCCGGCGGGGGGCACCAGTGGAGCTCCCCTCAAGCCTGCCGTCACTCTGACCTCTGCCCCAGCCCAGGTGAGAGCTTTGAGGGGGTTGGGGAAGGCTGGTTGAACTGGCTCTGATACCCCAAGCTGGGGCAGGTGGATGTACATGGGCTGTGGGGTGGTAGCCATGGGGGTTCCCTGAGGCAGACATGCCTGACTGACCCCGCTGCGTGTCCTGTCTCTGCACACCTACTCAACACCCCCACCCCCCCGGTCTCTTTTTTCCACAGGGTGAATCAAAACGCATTACCCTGGTGCTGCAGCAGCCGCAGGGTGGGAGCGGCCCCCCTGGGCAGCGTCTCGTGGTGCTGGGCAGCCTGCCGGGGAAGATCGTGCTGCAGGGCAACCAGCTGGCTGCGCTCAGCCAGGCCAAGGGAGCACCAGGCCAGCCTGCCAAGGTGGTGACCATCCAGCTGCAGGTGCAGCAGCCTCAGGGGGGCGGGCAGCCTGGGGCCCCCCAGAAGATCCAGCTGCTGCAGCAGAGCCCTGCCCCCAGCACCACGGGGCAGCCACCACAGCCTCCCGTGGCTGTGTCCTCTGTGCAGCAGGCCCAGGTGGTTGGGAGCACAGGGCAGCGACTCACGGTGCCCCTGAAGGTTGTGCTGCAGCCCCAGGTAAATATCGGGCTGGGGCTCTGGGGAGCCCTATCTGTGATGCTTCTGGGGCAGAAGGGGTCGAAGTGGGTGCTTGGGGTTGGGGTGCTGCTGGTGGGGCAGGGGCCTGGGGATGCTGGGTGGGGGTGGGTGCTAGGGGTGCTGGATGGGGCATGACGGGTGTAGGGGCCGGGACCACGGGCCCAGGGGTTCTGTCCATGCTGCAACCCCTGTCCCGCTCTGCCGCAGGCTGGGTCCTCTCAGGGCGGCTTTTCGGGGCTGTCAGTGGTGAAGGTGCTGAGTAGCAGTGAGGTGGCAGCACTGTCAGGCCCTGGGACGCGGGGGGGCGCGGTGGAGGAGAGCCGCAAACTGGAGCACCAGAAGAAGCAGGAGAAGGCGAACCGCATTGTAGCCGAAGCCATTGCACGGGCACGGGCGCGGGGCGAGCAGAACATCCCCCGCGTGCTCAACGAGGACGAGCTGCCCAGCGTGCGACCCGAGGAGGAGGGCGAGCGCAAGCGGCGCCGTAAGGGCGCATCCGACCGTGGCGGCCCCAAGGAGGAGCGGCCCCGCAAGGGCAAGGGCTCTGGCAAGAGCAAGGGCCGCAGCAAGCCCAGGTGAACAGCCCTGGCCCAAGGGATGGGAGCTTCCCAACCTGGGGCCTTGTCCTTGGGCCCCAGACTGGGTGTGGCTCATGGGGAGGGGGCCCTCTGGGTTGGGGGTGGCCCCACAGGGGCTGACGCACTGGTAGCAGTGGGGGTTGGAGGGAAAAGCTTGTAATAGCCAAAGGGACTGGGCTGGGTGCTCTCTAGGCATGTCTGTGTCAAGTCTCTGCCCTATGCCCAGGGCATGCAGGATGGGTGTGTGAGGCTTCCCCACCCTCACGCTGCTCGTCTGTGTCCCTTCCTACCCCTTAGCACCATCACGCCAGTGGTGGGAAAAAAGCGCAAGCGCAATGCTTCCTCTGACAACTCGGATGCCGAGGTGATGCCAGCACAGTCCCCCCGTGAGGAGGAGGAGACCAGTGTCCAGGTGGGAGCCAGGCTGGGCTGGGAGGAGGGTGACCTTAAGGGCAGGGGACTCCTTGCTCTGCCAGCTGCCACAGTGCTGTGGTTCATGCCTCAGGGAGAGGAGCAGCTCTACATCCCTGCGTCTCTGCTACACCCCTGGCCTGGAGGGCAGGGGGTCTTTGCTCCCTGCCCCTTAGTGTGACCTCAACCCGTGTGTGTGTGTGTGTGTGTTTGGGGGGGTCTCTGTGCCTGTGGCCCTGGCGTGCACTGCCCCTGTCCGGTGAAGCCTGCCTCTGCTCTTCAGCTTCTCACCCCTGCCCCCTGTGCCTCCATCCTGCCCCCCCCCAGAAGCGACGCTCGAACCGGCAGGTGAAGCGGAAGAAGTACACAGAGGACCTGGACATCAAGATCACAGACGATGAGGAAGACGAGGAGCTGGATGTGACAGGGCCAGTGCGGCCTGAGCAGCCCCCCATGCCCCAGCCTCCTGCTCCAGAGCCTGAGCCCGAGGGCGAGACCCTGCCCTCCATGCAGTTCTTTGTGGTGAGCTGGGGTTGAGGGTGCAGCCCTGTCCTCAAGGTGTACCAGGGGTGGGGGGAAACACTGGGCCAGAGTGTGAAGGAGGCACAAAGAGTCCAGGAGGGGATCGGCCCCTGCATGGCGTGGGAGACCGGCCCTGCCAAGTCTTACTCCCAGTCCTGTGCTCCCTCCCCAGGAGAACCCCAGTGAGGAAGATGCTGCCATCGTCGACAAGGTCCTGGCCATGCGGGTGGCAAAGAAGGAGGTGAGTGGGGTGGGGTAGGGGGAGCCAGGGGCTGTCAGGCTTGGGGTGGAGGGAACAGGAAACACAGGGCTGGGCACTAGATCTGGTCTGACATGGGTGGTGAACAGGTTGGGGTGGTGGGGTGTACAGGCTTCGGGCTTCTGGGAGGGTCTGGGCCTGCTGCTGCGCTAACACTGCCTCCTCCCTGCAGCTGCCTTCAGGACAGTTCACAGAAACGGAGGAGTTCTTCGTCAAGTACAAGAATTAGTAGGTGTCCCTTTCCCCCTCTGGCTTGGGAACCAGTGTCCCCTGTGGATGTCATTGAGTGCAGGGGAGGGGAGTAGAGGGGCCTTGGCCAAGAACTGCAGCCCTTGGCAGGAATGTGCCTGTTCTCACTGGGAGCAGTCATGTTTCAGGGGTAATGGTGCCTCTGCTCCAACCCTATCACAAGGCTTATGTTGCGTTGATGCGAGGCCCTGACCCAGGCGGGGCCCAGGGTGTGGTAGGAGGAGTAGATGCTCAGGCGTCCTGATGACAGCAGGGACCAGCAGCCATCACCTGCTTCCTTGCTTGAAACCCCCAACCGTCCTCCTCCAGCAAGCCCCATACCCCAAGGAGCCCTGCCTCTTTGCGCTCCTGTTGGCAGCCCCACACTACAAGTGTCCCTGGCCTGCAGCCACTCCATCCCTGCGCTCCAGACACCACTTGGGGCCTTGCCTGGGGACCTTTTTCTCTTCCCAGCTTCCCCTATATAAAGGAGCTTTTGGTAGCCTTTCTCCCCTCAGCCGCCAGGCTCATTAGCAATGCCTGGTTGTGCTGGGGATGTTAACTATGTTAGCTAGCGCTCCTGCTCCCAAACCTGCCTGGAAGAAGTGCCTGGTCTTGGTTGAGTTGGAGTTTCTTGAAGCTTCACCCCAGAATCTCCCTGGGAAATGCTAGTTCCTGGCCCCTCCTCAGATCTCCCTCTCTGGTGGGAGGGAGCAGGTGTTGTCCTGTGAACGGGCCACCACCACTGCCTAGGTGGAGGGAGGAAGACAGGGTGCAGTGAGTATCTCCCTGGGTCTCTAACCTTCCCCCCCACCCCTCCTAGCTCATACCTGCACTGCGAATGGGCCACCATTGACCAGCTGGAGAAGGACAAGCGCATCCATCAGAAGCTGAAGCGCTTCAAGACCAAGATGACCCAGATGCGGCACTTCTTCCATGAGGTACTGATAGGGGTGGGGGCTGTAGGCCTCTGGGGTGGGATGATACTTGCTCCTTCTTACTTGCAGTGAGGGCAGATCTGGGCTCCATCTGCCTGACAAGAGTGGGGACCCAGAGCCTCTCCTTGCCCCTTATGCCGCCTCTCCTCCACCCTCAAGGATGAGGAGCCCTTTAATCCTGACTACGTGGAGGTTGACCGGATCTTGGATGAGTCCCACAGCATCGACAAAGACAACGGAGAGGTGGGCTGGGCCTGGCGCAAGGCAGGGAGGGGCAGAGGCTGCCTCTGTGGAGAAGGAGAGCTGGGGGCAAGTCCCGCTGGTCGGGATGGAAGGAGGCAGAGGCCACGACACTGCAGATGCTGCCAAGGTTTTTCCTGGGGTGTCCTCAAGTCTGGGGCATAGCTGGGGAGTGACCTGGCTCCACAGGGATCCCAGCCCAAAGCCCCTGGGTTTGGGAATTGGCCAAGCTGCTGTGGGGCAGCAAGGAGGGCACCATTGGGTGAGGGGCCAGTGCAGGGTCAGGAACCCTCCACGTGATGGTGCATCCATGTTTGTCTCCTCCCCACCAGCCGGTGATCTACTACCTAGTGAAGTGGTGCTCACTGCCGTATGAGGACAGCACTTGGGAGCTCAAGGAGGATGTGGACGAGGGCAAGGTCTGCGAGTTCAAGCGCATCCAGGCCCGGCACCCTGAGCTCAAGCGGGTGGTGAGTGGCCTCAGCCCCCTGCCCCTGAGCCCTGTCTCCTGGTGCCCACAGTCCCTCCACAATGGAGAGGAGTGTGCTGGGGGCAGGATGCTGAGAAGGGTCACTGTGGGGCTTCCCTGGTAGCACCAATGCTTACAATGCCTCCATTGGTCTGCCCCTGCTCAGGCCCGGCCCCAGGCTGGCTCCTGGAAGAAGCTGGAGCTCTCGCATGAGTACAAGAATCACAACCAGCTCCGTGAGTACCAGCTGGAGGGTGTCAACTGGCTGCTTTTCAACTGGTACAACAGGTGAGTGAGGGCAGCTTGCAGTCTGCTGCCCCATCTGCGGGGTCTCTGGGGATAGGGCAGCTCTAACCCCAGGAATGGCTCTGGGCAGAGCGAAGAGGAAGGGTACACGTGTGTGTGACTGTGTGTGTGCGTGTGTGAAGTTGGCCTGGGGGGTTACTAACCCCGTGCCCCCCTCCCCTCACCCACACAGGCAGAACTGCATCCTGGCAGATGAGATGGGCCTGGGCAAGACGATCCAGTCAATTGCCTTCCTGCAGGAGGTCTACAATGTGGGCATCCGCGGCCCCTTCCTGGTCATTGCACCACTCTCCACTATCACCAACTGGGAGCGGGAGTTCAACACCTGGACTGAGATGAACAGCATCGTCTACCATGGCAGCCTGGCATCCCGCCAGATGATCCAGCAGTATGAGATGTACTGCAAGGACTCCCGGGTATGGAGATGGGGAGATGTATGCCGTCAGGGCTCTAGGGTGCTGCTGGGGGCTGCTAGGGATGGGTATGCAGACCCCTGTGTTCTGGGCATCACTGTGGGTGTGGGGGGAGACCTGGGGTCTCTTTGGGCAGGCCAAGGCCTGACACCTCCCCGTCCACCCCCAGGGCCGTCTGATCCCTGGCGCGTACAAGTTTGACGCGCTGATCACGACCTTTGAGATGATCCTGTCAGACTGCCCTGAGCTGCGGGAAATCGAGTGGCGCTGCGTCATCATCGACGAGGCCCACCGCCTCAAAAACCGCAACTGCAAGCTGCTCGACAGCCTCAAGCACATGGACCTGGTGAGAGGCAGGGCACAAGCTGCACCCTCTGCCCCCCACGTGCACATATATGGGTGTGAAGGTGGGACCAAGGGCAATGTTGGCACCTGGTCACCACTGGGGGCTGCCTGTGCCTGGGGGAAGCAGTCTTGGGAGGGGGTTTGTGGGGCTTGGGCCCTGTCCTCAGGGGGGCTGTGTGGAGGGTGGGACCTGGCTTCTTTGTGAGGGATCAGCGGGGTCCACCCGCTCGCCTGACATGCTCTCTGCCCCCTACCCTGGGCAGGAACACAAGGTGCTGCTGACGGGCACACCCCTGCAGAACACGGTGGAGGAGCTGTTCAGCCTGTTGCACTTCCTGGAGCCCTCGCAGTTCCCCTCCGAGGCAGAATTCCTCAAGGACTTTGGTGACCTCAAGACCGAGGAGCAGGTGAGGAGGGTGGAGGGTTGCAGCCCCTCCCTCCCAGCTCAGCCCATGGCACTCCTGCAGCCTGCTTGCACCCTCTTGGCCTATGGCCTCTCATTCCTTCCCCACCCTGCTCTTCATGGCTTCCAACCCAAGAGACCACTCAACACAGCCCCTACCAGGACACCCCTGACCCAGCCTGGGCACCTTGTCCTGTTCCCCATGCCCCACAACTCTTGAGCTCCCTGTAGCTCCCCGCCCCACGCTCTGCACCCTGCCCTGCCCACAGGTGCAGAAGCTGCAGGCCATTCTGAAGCCTATGATGCTGCGGCGGCTGAAGGAGGATGTGGAGAAAAATCTGGCGCCCAAGCAAGAGACTATCATCGAGGTGGAGCTGACAAACATCCAGAAGAAGTATTACCGTGCCATCTTGGAAAAGAATTTCTCTTTCCTGTCCAAGGGGGCAGGGCACACCAACATGCCCAACCTGCTCAACACCATGATGGAGCTGCGCAAGTGCTGCAACCACCCCTACCTCATTAATGGTGCGCTCAGGGCATGGGGGAGAGGCTGAATAGATATGCCTGCCCCTCCTGACAGTGGGACAGGTCACAGGCTGCTCCTTTTGGGGCCATGTTGTAATTGTTAGTGCTGCTCAGTGGAGATGGGCCCATGGTTCTGTTCTGCTGCCCAGATCAGCTGGCATGTACTCGGGAGCTGGAACTCCCAGTCAGGGATGCTGTGGGAGCCCTCGGGCGAGGGTGTGGGACAGGAACTCGGTCTGGAGCTCTGCCCTTTGCAGTCTGGGCCACCCCCAACCCTGTGATGGAGGGAGGGAGTGGCTGAGCTAAAGTCCCTGCTGGGCACTAGGGAGTGCTGTGCCATTCTTCCGGGCATGGGTCTTGACAAGGCACGGGTGAGCCATGCTACAACCGCTGCCCCCTCTCCCACAGGCGCAGAGGAGAAGATCCTGGCAGAGTTCCGGGACTCCTGCCACCACCACGTGCCTCCCGACTTCCACCTGCAGGCCATGGTGCGCTCAGCCGGCAAGCTGGTGCTCATTGACAAGCTGCTGCCCAAGCTCAAGGCTGGTGGCCACAAGGTGCTCATCTTCTCCCAGATGGTGCGCTGCCTTGACATCCTGGAAGACTACCTCATCCAGAGGAGGTGAGGGCAGGGACTCGGGGCGGGGAGCCCCCCTGGGGCAGGGAAGCTGGAAGACATGGCCAGCCCAGGCACTGCCGCTGGGGCCTCATGCCAATGCCAATCCACCTGCAGGTACCTGTATGAGCGGATCGATGGGCGGGTGCGGGGCAACTTGCGGCAGGCGGCCATCGACCGCTTCAGCAAGCCTGACTCGGACCGCTTCGTGTTCCTGCTGTGCACACGGGCTGGCGGGCTGGGCATCAACCTCACTGCTGCTGACACCTGCATCATCTTCGACTCTGACTGGAACCCCCAGAACGATCTGCAGGTAAAGGGCACCCTGCCCTGGGCTGGGCCAGATGGGTGAGGAGCGGGGCAGGGCAAGGCAGGC
>NW_005842791.1:536882-546510 GCF_000455745.1 Alligator sinensis
CCCCCATGCTTGTTTTTGATGCCCCGTGTGTCGTTTCCCCA
Organism: Alligator sinensis; assembly: GCF_000455745.1. Lineage (NCBI taxonomy): Eukaryota > Metazoa > Chordata > Crocodylia > Alligatoridae > Alligator > Alligator sinensis. Next base: position 536,924 of record NW_005842791.1, read on the forward strand.
CCTTCCCAGGCACAGGCACGCTGCCACCGCATTGGGCAGAGCAAGGCGGTGAAGGTGTACCGCCTCATCACCCGCAACTCCTACGAGCGCGAGATGTTCGACAAAGCCAGCCTCAAGCTGGGTCTCGACAAGGCTGTGCTGCAGTCCATGAGCGGGCGCGAGGGCAACATTACTGGGGTAGGGGTGATGCCGGGAGCTGCTTTCCTTGTGGTGTGCTTGGGGTAGCCTCAGCTGCGTGCCTCGCCAGCGCTGGACTGGGCTGGGCCAGGCAGGAAGGGGGGAAGCAGCAAGTGTCAGAGGAGGTTGGCATGGATGGGTAGGGGGAGGTTCCTCCCCCTCTTACTCCCCCCACCCCTCCATGCCCTGTCAGATCCAGCAGTTCTCCAAAAAGGAGATCGAGGACCTGCTGCGCAAAGGGGCCTACGCTGCCATCATGGAGGAGGACGACGAGGGCTCCAAGTTCTGCGAGGAGGACATTGACCAGATCCTGCTGCGGCGTACCACCACCATCACCATTGAGAGTGAGGGCAAGGGCTCCACCTTCGCCAAGGTACCACCCTCCTCAAGGTTCCCACCTGTGCCCAGTATCCCGGGGAAAGCTTGGGGTGCAGATGGTGGTGAGGGAGGTGAGAATCTAGGGCAGGAAGAGACCTGATAGACAACCCATGCAGGTGGCATTGGGTAGGGGGCAGCCCTGGGCCAGCACCGCCCTTCCCCCCGCCCCCGATTTGATACCTGGTGCTCTTCCAGGCAAGCTTCGTGGCCTCGGAGAACCGCACTGACATTGCCCTGGACGACCCCAACTTCTGGCAGAAGTGGGCCAAGAAGGCCGACCTGGACCTGGACCTGCTTAACAGCAAGGTTGGGGACAGGGCAGTGGGTTGGGGGGCAGGCAGGGATGGAGGAGGAGGTGGGGCTGTGAGGCACCGTGGGGGCAGGCAGGGGCTCTGGGGAGTACAGGTGCAGGTCTTGGGGGCTGTTTGCCCCAGTAACGCTGGAGCCAGCAGGTGGGGTGGGCAGATAGACAGGGGCACTGTGCCCCTGCCCCAGTGCAACCATCTGCCCTCAGAACAACTTGGTGATTGACACGCCGCGCGTGCGGAAGCAGACACGCCACTTTAGCACACTGAAGGACGACGACCTGGTGGAGTTCTCGGACCTGGAGAGTGAGGATGAGGAGCGGCCCCGCTCCCGGCGCCATGACCGGCACCACCACAGCACGCACCACACCTATGGCCGCACCGACTGCTTCCGTGTTGAGAAGCACCTCCTCGTCTATGGGTCAGCCCCACACCGGGCAGGGGTCTGAGCAGGGGGCAGTTGCTGGTCTGGGTGTTAGGGCCAGGTCTGGAGCTAAGGCTGCCATTGGCCTGCTCTGCCCTTGGCGGGTCATGGAGCTGCAGGGAGGCCCCCCGCCCTTCCTTTGCAGGGTGCTTTGAGGGTTCTCCCTCCTGGGGGAGAGGGGTGGGTTGCCGGGTCTGGGGACAGGGTGGGTGTGTGTATGTATGACTGCCGGGGGGGGTGGGCTCTGTGGGTCGGGTGGGTTCCAACACGGGTGCTGACCTTCATGTGTGTGCCCTGCAGCTGGGGCCGGTGGCGGGAGATCCTTTCACACGGGCGGTTCAAGCGGCGCCTGTCGGAGCGGGATGTGGAGACGATCTGCCGCGCCATCCTGGTGTACTGCCTGCTGCACTACCGCGGCGATGAGAACATCAAGGGCTTCATCTGGGACCTCATCAGCCCCAGCGAGAACGGCAAGGCCAAGGAGCTGCAGAACCATTCTGGTGAGGGCCCCCGCAGCCCACCCTGCCCGCCTTCAGGAGCGGCAGGCCCCGTCTGACACCTCCCTCCCTCCCTCCTTCCCTCCCTCCCTCCCTCTTCCCTCTGTCTGTCTGTCCGCCTGACAGGCCTGTCGATTCCAGTGCCGCGAGGGCGTAAGGGCAAGAAGGTGAAGTCCCAGAGCACGTTCGATGTCCACAAGGCCGACTGGATCCGGAAGTACAACCCCGACACCCTCTTCCAGGATGAGAGCTACAAGAAGCACCTCAAGCACCAGTGCAACAAGTAAGGGATCCAGCTCCCTCTCCATCCACCCCTTCCCTAGGGCACCAGGGAAGGGACCTGGGCATCCGGGTACACCATCTCTTGGCACCTGTCCCCTGGTTTCTTCCCAGTACAGCAGCTAAGGGATCCAGGCATCTGGGCTTCCCTACCTCCTCCACAGGGCACTAGAGAAACCCCGGATGCCTGGGTCCTATTCGGGCCCCACTGCTCCCTATACTTGACCCCAGTGCAAGATGGAAAAGATTGTGCCCGAGTGTTGATCCCACTGGCCACCAACAGAGGCCAGGTTGATGGGATCCAATTGCACAGGGGGAGTAGGTGATTTCTGTGCTTTTTTTTTCCTGACCAACCCTGTGCTGTCTCCACTTCTCTGCATACAGGGTGCTGCTGCGTGTGCGGATGCTCTACTACCTCCGCCAGGAGGTGATCGGAGACCAAGCCAACAAGGTGCTGGCTGGTGCCATCGCCAGGTAATGTAGCTCCCCCCTCCCACCCTGGCCTGTCTGTCTCCATTCTTTTGCCACCCATCTGTCCATGCTGGTGCTCATGCATCCTCTCTGCCCTCCTCGCAGCGAGATCGACATCTGGTTCCCGCTCGTGGAGCAGCTGGAAGTGCCGACCGCGTGGTGGGATGCCGAGGCCGACAAGTCCCTGCTCATCGGTGTTTTCAAGCATGGTGCGGGCGTGGGCAGATGTGTCACCAGGAGCATGGGGCAGGGAGGCTGCATGTGCATATATTGTTGCAAGGAATACGGGGTGGGAGGCTGTGTGCGTGGTTGTTGCAAGGGGGGCTTGGTGCATGTCTGTGGTGAGGATCAATCGCCTTGGGCAGGACCGCACGTGCATGCATATTGTGAACACGGGGCAAGAGGGGCTGCGTGCACGTATTGCCAGAAACGCAGGGCAGGGTGTGGGGGATGTGGCCAGTACTGGCAGACGGTAGGGTGATGGACTGGCCACCACCAGACCAGGGGTGTGAGAGCAGGGAGGATGAGAGCCCCCAATCGTAGCACCACTCTACCCTCGGTACACTGTGTTGGAGAGCAAGTGGGGGTCTTTCTGGGCCAGGCTGAGCCCCTGCATGCTTGGCCTAATGCCCGTCCCTCCCTGCCCCATAGGCTATGAGAAATACAACACTATGCGGGCTGACCCCGCACTCTGCTTCCTGGAGAAGGCCGGACGCCCCGATGAGAAGGCCATTGCAGCTGAGCAGCGCCTGGACGTGGCTGAGGGGTGAGTGACAGCAGATGCCCATGTGAGCTCACACTGCTAATATAGACCACCCCTGCCGCTGGCCAAGGGAGAGGGGGTACTCCCTGAGGGAAGATCTACCTGGGGTAGGGTGTGCCACTTGTTGGCTGCCTGTGATGACTCGCCATGCTAATACCGACCTCCGGCAAGGCACATGGCTCTGCTCTGGGGGCATGAGTTAAAAGTCTTCTCTCAAGGTCTGAGGCACCTACTTCTCTCGGGTGGGGAGCTGGGCTGGGGTGGCAGGGAAGGGGCCGCGTGGCTTACACCCCCATGCCCTGGGCTGCAGGGTTGACTTTGACAAGGACTGCGAGGACCCTGAGTACAAGCCACTGCCTGGGACAACCAAGGAACAGGACGACGAAGTGAGCAGAGCCTGGGGTACCCCCCCCCACCCATGCCCTTTCCCCTCCCCTGGCTGTATCTCCTGCAGCAGCCCTGGGCCATTCACCCCATGCCCACGAGACCCCCAGTATCTCCGTGGTTCCTGTGGCCCTCACTATGGGATAGGATTCCCCCTGGGGAAGGATGGAGGGTCACCCCTCGTGTCCACATGAAGCATGGGTGGAGGGCAGTGGGCTGTGTGGCATTTTCCTCTCCTTCATGCCTCTCCCATCACCTCCCCAGGGCGACCCCCTGATGATGCTAGATGAGGAGATCTCCGTAGTGGATGGAGATGAAGGTAACAGGAGGGAAGGGAAGGATTCACGGGCATGAGGGCACCTGCTTGAGAGCATCTACCTGGAAGGGGTTTGCACTGAGAGAGCTGAAGCAGGCAGTATCCCCTGTGGGGCGTAGAGGGGGTGCCTTCCCCAGCAGCAGACACAGGAGGGGTGACTTGAGGGGCAGCGAGCCTGGAAACGGTTCTCCTGCTCCAGGCTTTGACTCTTGCCTCTTGTCCCCAGGCCAGCCAGCCCAGCCAGGGCATTTGTTTTGGCCGCCAGGCTCAGCGCTCACCGCCCGCCTGCGGCGCCTGATCACCGCCTACCAGCGCAGCTACAAGCAGGAGCAGCTGAAGATGGAGGCGGCCGAGAGGGGTGATCGGCGGCGCCGGCGCTGCGAGGCCGCCTGCAAGCTCAAGGAGATGGTGCGTCGCGAGAAGCAGCAGCGGTGAGTCTGGGGCATGGGCATGGAGGGGAGCACCACTGGGTAGAACGGGGCCTACACACCTGCCTGCCTGTGGGAATACGAGCCTCTGACTACCCCCACCCCCCTGCTTGGACAGGTGGACGCGGCGGGAGCAGTCGGACTTCTACCGGGTGGTGTCGAGCTTCGGCGTGGAGTACGACCCTGACACGCTGCGCTTCCACTGGGGCCGCTTCCGCGCCCTGGCCCGGCTGGACCGTAAGACAGACGAGAGCCTCACCAAGTACTACCACGGCTTCGTGGCCATGTGCCGCCAGGTCTGCCGCCTGCCACCCGCTGCTGGCGACGGTGAGTGCGTATGTGTTGGTGTTGCCTGCCTGGCCTGCTTCTGCTGCCCCAGCTGCCAGTGCTGGGCAGGTGGCCACGTTGGTCCCCTCACCTGAGTCCCTTGCAGGGGAAAGCCGCAGGGCTCATGGTGGTTGGCATGGGTCCCTCTTCTCCCTTGGGAGCATCTTTCCCAGGGGCCTGCCCAAGGGAGCAGGGGCATGTGGGGAGGGAACTAGTGACACCCTATTTTCTGGTAGGTACCCCAGAACATGGCCTTTATTGGAGGGGTTGGGGGGCACGGGGCAGGTCTGTGGGGCCTGAGGGCCAAGCTCTGATGGGGAGCAGATCTAGGGGGCACAATCATGGGGCGGGGGGCAGGTCCATGGGGTTGCAGGGCTGTGCTCGTATTGGTGGGGAGAGGGGGTGCAGGAGCACCAAGGCTGTGGGGCCCTACACTCACCGCACGCCTGCCCCGCAGAGTCCCCAGACCCAACGCTGTTCATCGAACCGATCTCAGAGGAGCGGGCGTCGCGCACCCTGTACCGTGTGGACCTCCTGCGCCGGCTGCGGGAGCAGGTGCTGTGCCACCCGCTGCTGCAGGAGCGCTTGGCGCTGTGCCCACCCCCAGGCTTGGCCCTGCCCGCCTGGTGGGAGTGCGGCCGCCACGATGGCGAGCTGCTGCGGGGGGCTGGGGGGCTACCTGCATGGCCATGCTGGCACGCCGCAGCCCCCTGGGGTTGGCCTTGCCCCACTGCCCCCCGCCCCAGAGCCACCGGCCGCGCTGCCACCTGCCCCGCTCCCGCCCCCTGTGCCCCCCAAACCAGACTCGGCCGACGACTCGGATTCAGAGCTCGACCTGGGCAAGCTCTCGCCCTCCTCATCCGGCTCCTCCTCATCCTGCTCCGACGACAGCGAGGATGAGCGGGGTGAGTGCCCCTATTCAGGCTGTGCTGGGGTTGGGGGGAGCCTTTCTTGCGCAGGGCAGAGTGGCGGTGTCTGGTGTTCCCCAGGCTTCTGGGCTTTGCTGGCTGCCCCGTGGGGAGTCCATCTACCTCCCCTCATCCTGTTGCTACGGGTATCGGGTTTTTTGCCTTCCTCGGTAGCACTGGGTCTTGGCTGCAGCCTAAGGTGGGGACCATCACTGGGGTGTGAGGCTCACACCCAGAGGGTCCTACCTAGAGGGTCTTGCTTCTCCACTCGGGGTCAGCTCAGTGCTGTATTGGGGTCAGGAAGGAGTCCGTCCGTGCGTGTGTGTGTCCCTGCTCAGATGGGCATGGACCGGGGCAGGTGGGAAATTTTACCTCTTTCTGTGGCAGGGAGCACGGCCTCTGCCTAGGGTCTCTCGAGCACGTGTTAAGCTTTGCACGGGCAGGATGTGGGCAGTGCCCTTGGGCCCCCTGCTTTACCTGCAGCCAGGGTCTCCCCTGGGGGGAGGCGACTACCCTGGGCCCTGCACTTTGGGGGGTCCTGCGGTTGGTGCCACTGCCGCCGAGTGCTGCTGGCTTCGGCTGCTCCCCCCAACCCTCCCCGGGCCCTGCACAGGCTGATATGCCCTGGGTCCCACACACCTCTAGGGACAGCTCTGCCCGCAGCAGGTCTGGGCGTTCTGGGAGAAGGGGTTAGCTGTGCTAGTCTGAAGGCAGGCAGTGGGCCTAGAAGGCATTTGACAGGCACGTGCCCCAAGCTCTGCACTTTCCTCAAGTGTCCCTCTGCCCCCTTTCCCGGCCTGATTTGCTGCTCTGCTTTCCGCTTCCTTCCCCACCTGCTGCTCTTGTTCCTGCCCCTTCCCCCACCTGCTCCATGCGTGCACGTGGGCTGCCCATGCCTCTTGTGGCCGGCCACCCCTGTTACAGACCAACTGAATCACAGATGCGTGAGGGGTAAGAACGGGCTGGGCTGGGGTGTCGGAGCTGCAAGGGTCCTTTTAGACATGCCCCCATGTCGTGCTGCCTTTTGGAGTAGCTCTGACAAGAGCAACCCATCGCTGAGCAGGGGCTAGACTGGGGTTGCCCCCACCCTAACCCCAGCTTTAATAGCAATAGCTTATTGGGGGAGGGAGCAGCTGCTTCGCCCTCCTCTGTGTTCCCCCTAGGTTGCCCTTCTCTGTCCTGGGAGCTGCCTGGGGCTAAGGGTGGGGCTGCTGCTTCTGCTCACCCCTGCCCTGTCCCCATGCCAGGCGCAGAGCCATCCTGTGGAGGGAAGCTGTACGAGGAGGAGGAGTCGCTGCTGTCCTTGCCCACCTCCCGCGAGGGTGACTCACCCCAGCCCAGTGCCCCAGAGCTGCTGCTGCAGGAGCGGAACCGCGCCCACGACTGGCCCAAGGTAAGGTCAGGGGTCCTGGCATGGCTGAACCCTTTCTCAGGTTGGATCCCCTTGGATGTCTGCCTGCAGCGGGAGGGAAGTTGCCGTGGGTCCACTGGTGACCCGCACTTACTCTAACTGGGGCCACATAAATCTGGTTTGTTGGTGGGCGTAGTTGCCATGTCTACATTAACCATCCCCATCTCCCTCCCCACCCAGGACCGGGCTCTCCTTAGCCGCATCGACCTGATCTGCCAGGCTGTGCTGACCGGGAAGTGGCCCTCTGGGCCACGTGGACCAGAGGTCTGCAGGGGACCAGGAGAGGGCATGGCCCGACTGCCTGGGGACTACGGCCCTCCTGCCCCCCGTGTCGGCCCCCCTGAAGAGGCACCCATATCCTACACACGGCTGCGGCACAGCCCCGAGGAGAAGGAGTTCACAGTGCAGATCAAGGATGTTAGTAGGGGAGCAGGGGGTGCACGCATGTGTGTGGGGCAGGGGGTAGGGAGGTGCCCATGATGACTCGCCATGCTAATACCGACCCCCAGCTGGGCCCGCAGCTTGGCTCTGGCAGGGGGGGGTGAGTTCAACTCTCTTCACAAAGAGCTGAGGTGCCCTGTGGCATGGGGGGGAAGTTGGGGGTAGGGGTCAAGCTTTGGCTTCTGTTCCCTATTGAACCTGCTCTGACTCCCACCCCCGGCCCGCAGGAGGAGGGGATCAAGCTGACCTTCCAGAAGCACAGGCTTGTCCCCAATGGCGCCATGCGTGAGCGGCATCAGCCCCCACCCCAGCCTCATGCCCACGCCCACACCCATGCCCACACCCACAGTCAGGGCCATGGCCACGGACATGGGCATGGGCAGCCCCAGCATCTACAAGGCCACAAGAAGAGCAGCAAGAAGTTGGTGGAGGTGAGTACAAAGGGTTGTTGCTGCTGGGAGAGTGCTCTGGGGGCAGGGACGTCTCTGCCAGGGGCTGTCACTGTTGCCACTGGTCTGCAGCGCCCCGAGGGGCAGCAGGAGTTGGTCAGTCAGTGTCTGTCCCTGTCTCCTGATGGAGATTCTTTCCCCTTGCCCTCGGCCCCAGCTGGAGCTACAGTGCCTGGAGAGTCTGCGGGGCCCTGACATCGACCTGGAGGCTCGGATCCCAGTGGTTCGCAAGGCAGACGGAACGGTGCTGGTTGGGGAGGCAGCGCCACGCCGTGCTGACCTCGAGGCCTGGCTGCAGGCGCACCCTGACTTCGCCATTGACCCCCGCTTCTTGGCTGTGAGTGTCACGTTTATTTGGCCTGTGTGGGGCACCCTGTCCCGCACTCCTCCAGACCCTCACTGTACCCCCACTTTGCTTGTGCGTGCGGCCCCATCTGTGTGCCTGGGGCGGGTGGGTGCTGCCTCTCGGGCTGTCCAAGCTGCCCAGATCTCAGACTTGGAAGGACCTGTGTTCTCCTGGGTGTGGACGGGGGCGGGGGGAGGCAGTTTTGCTCTACATGGGCAGCACCTGGCACCGGACTTTGGGGGCAGCAGAACAGCAAGGCCACTGACCCACCATCCTGCTCTCTGCCCCTAGTACATGGAGGACCGCCGCAAGCAGTACAAGTGGCACCGGTGCCGGAAGCCAGGCATGGCCGAGGTTAGCTGCCTTCCCGGGCTGGAGCGGGGGCTCATGCCCGACACCTCAGGCACCAAGAAGGTGAGAGGCCAACGGCACCCTCCCCCTAAGCCCCCTCCTGCCCTCCCTGTCTCTGCTTCGGCTGCAGTGGGGTGACTTGAAAGGGGCAGTTATGGAGCAGGGAAGGGCTGAGGCCAGACTCGATCCTTTTCACAGGTATGGCCAGGCCTTGCTGGCATCGTGGTTGTTGCACCTCGGGACACGGATGGGGGTCTCCTAGGAACTCAGGGGAGGCTGGGGCAGGGAGGTCCTAGCACTAACCATCATCCTCCCTCCCTCCCTCCTTTCTTGCAGGGCTACATGCCCGACTCCATGTTGCACCGCCTCCTGCCAGGCCCCATGGCTGCAGCGGGGGGTCAGAAAGCACGGGGCCGCCGGGCAGGCGTGGACCTCTCCAAGATGGTTTCGCTGATGGGGGGTGCAGCACAGGGCCAACTGGGGGCTATGGGGCCCCTGGCCCTGCACAGCCACTTCCAGCCTGGCCCTGCCCCAGGCACCGCGCTGCCCTACGCGCCCTTCCCCGCACCCGCAGCCTCCTCCTCCGCCACCCTACTGCACCCCGGGCTGGGCCACGGTAGCTATGCTCCCGGCCCCCCGCTGCACCTGGGGCACCCGGGCCACCTGCAGCCAGATGAGGACGACGACGAGGACGAAGACGAGATGGACGACTTGTCTCAGGGCTACGCCAGCTCCGAGCGGGACTTCTCCCTGCTCGACGACCCCATGATGCCGGCCAACTCGGACTCCAGCGACGGGGCCAACGAGGAGGGTGACTGAGCGGAGGACCAAGGGCCGGATGGACGGACAGACAGGACAGCGGGACTCCTGGGCTGCCCAGGCCCTGATGGGCGCTGCCGCCGGCTCCACGTGCACGGTGCTGCAGCCCCCGC
>NW_005842791.1:546766-547216 GCF_000455745.1 Alligator sinensis
ATAAAATGAGTTAAAATGCAGCTGGCCGTATTGCCCCATCCCCTGCTGTGAGCCACTCTGTCCTGGGGGGGGGGCACTTGCCCCCAACTCCCTTGCCCTCCTCCTGGGGGCATGGAGCCACTGCAGTGGAGCAAAGGTCATGCATCCCCAATGGGGTCACCCTCTTTCCCCCCCTCCCATGGGTTTTCTTGCACCTCCTTTTTTTTTTTTTTAATGCGTGGCGCATGCGCAGAAGCAGCTAGTGCCACGAACTGCGCGGAGGAGGGGGAGGCTGGAAGGGGACGCGTCACGTGGTGAGGAGGGGCTAGACACGCATGCGTAGGCAGCTCGGCGCGCTCGCCGCGTCACGTGGGGTAGGGGCCCGGTCCGGCGCGTGCGCCCTGAGGCGAAGAGTGCGAAAACCCCGCGAAAACCTTGGCGCGCGCAGAGGGAGGGGGCGGGGCTGCCTGA
>NW_005842791.1:547601-575805 GCF_000455745.1 Alligator sinensis
CCACCCGCCCCCCCCTAGACATGGCTGTTCGGCTACGAGCTGACCGACACCATCATGGTGTTCTGCGAGGACAAGATCCTGTTCATGGCCAGCAAGAAGAAGGTGGAGTTCCTCAAGCAGCTGGCCAACAGCAAGGGCGGCGACAGCATCCCCGCCCTCACGCTGCTCGTGCGCGAGAAGGTGGGTGCCGAGGCCGGGGGTGTCTCGGGGCAGGCCGTGCGCGTCCCCCCTCGCGTGTGTGGTTCCCAACCGGTCGCTCCCTCGGTTTGCTGGTGCTCGAGGAGCCCCGCGGGCGCTGGGGAGCCGGTCCCCGTGCCTCTAGCCCTGGCGGGAGCTGCAGGTGACAGGGGGACGGTGCTGGGTCTGGGCTGGGGGCGGAGGGAAGGGCCCCCGTGCTGTCTCTGCAGCATAGGGACGGGCTGGGGAAGTTGCGACCCTGGACAGCGACGGCTGGAAGGGGTCTTGGGAGCTCGCATCTAATTCACTCGCTTGCTCAAAAGAGCCCCAACTACGTCACCCTAGATGATACTTTATGTAGCCTGTGGTACGGAGTCTGCGATCTCTCTAGGTAGCTCTGTTGGTGAGAGACTATTTTTCCGGATATCTAACAGCAATCTTTTTTGTTACTTTTGTTCTGTCTTCTGGCATCACTGATGAGTGATAAGTCTCTTGCGTGCTATAAGGACAGGGGTTGATCTTGGTACAAAACAGGGCATGTGGCCCAGTGCTCAGGTGCTGATGTGCCCTTCCCCTCCCCCCGTAGAACGAGAGCAACAAGGGAAACTTTGAGAAGATGGTGGAGGCACTGAAGGGCAGCAAGGGGGGGAAGCGTATCGGCATTTTCAGCAAAGACAAGTTCCCCGGCGAGTTCATGAAGAGCTGGAGCGACTGCCTCAGCAAGGAAGGCTTTGAGAAGGTCTGCGGGGCTAGGGTAGCTGAGCCACGTGGGAGATTGGGGAGATTGGGTAGGGGGTTGGATACTGGTAACGGCCTGGTGACCGTCCCTGCCTCCCCCGCCCCGGTGCAGGTGGACATCAGTGCGGTCGTGGCCTACACCATTGCGGTGAAGGAGGATGGGGAGCTCAACCTAATGCGCAAGGCGGCTGCTATCACCTCTGAGGTGTTCAACAAGTTCTTCAAGGAGCGCGTCATGGAGATTGTGGATGCTGATGAGGTCGGTGGGGGCAGGGAGGAGGGCAGGTTGCACAGTTGCCCAGGCTTCAACTTGCCCCAGGAGCCACCCTGATTCTGTACACCTTACCTCACCCTGCAGAAAGTACGGCACAGCAAGTTGGCAGAGTCGGTGGAGAAAGCCATCGAAGAGAAAAAGTACTTGTCAGGAGCTGATCCCTCCACAGTGGAAATGTGCTACCCTCCCATCATCCAGAGCGGTGGCAACTACAACCTGAAGTTTAGTGTGGTCAGGTTGGTGTCTTGTGCTCCCCCCCTCCCCCCCAAAAAATTTGCACGATCATGCACGCAGGTGCAGTTCTTTCCTACAAAAAGAGTCCAGTGTTCTTCTACCCAGAGCCCCCCAGTCATCTTTCGCTGAGGTAGGAGAGAGGCCTCCCCACTTACAGCCCAGGTAGTGGGGTTTGTCTGGGTCTGTGCTACTCCTGCTGCCTGTTACCGAGTTCCAGCCCAGCTCTTTTTCTGTATGGTGCTTGCCAAAGACGCCTCCTGACAGTTGCTCCCCACCCTGACGCATTCTTTTTCTGACAGCGATAAGAACCATATGCACTTTGGGGCCATTACCTGTGCCATGGGCATCCGCTATAAGTCGTATTGCTCCAATCTGGTTCGCACCCTCATGGTGGACCCCCCTCAGGACATGCAGGACAACTACACCTTCCTGTTGCAATTGCAGGATGAGATGCTCAAGGAGATGCAGCATGGTGAGCTTGCAGGGAGGGTACCCAGCATGGGGCTGGCTGGGCTGGGGGCTAGGGGTGTAGAGGTAGGAGCATCAGGGCTCTGCCCACCACCCCTGTGGTGCTCACCCAGACTTGCCACCCTAGGTGTGAAACTGTGTGACGTCTACGCGGCTATCATGGACGTGGTAAAGAAGCAGAAGCCGGAGCTGCTGAGCAAGATCACTAAGAACCTGGGGTAAGAGATTGCCTCAGCCCTCCCTCTTCTAGTATTTGCCTACCTCTGGGTTTAGAGGCACCCACTCAGGTTTTGAGGCTGCTGGGGCAGGGAGCTGGCTCCTGCCACGGCGCTGGCAGCCACCCCTTCTAGCCTGGAGCACAGAGGGGGCTGCCCTGGTGTTGGGGCTTTGGGACGGGGGTGAGTGGTGGCTATGGGTGACATGGCTGCTCCGCTCTCTCTCTGCCCAGGTTTGCCATGGGCATCGAGTTCCGCGAGGGCTCCCTTGTCATCAACAGCAAGAACCAGCATCGGCTTAAGAAGGGTAAGTAGTGCCGAGCTTTGCGGGAGGGGCGCCACTCAAGCCTGCAGGTTGCAGGCACCAAAGTCGGCCCCTTTGTGTCCAAATCTCTTCTTCCTGCTACTGCATGGGGATATGCTACTACTACTAGCTTCCAGCCTGCCTCACCCAAACCCTGTGAGGCCCTGGCCCCACTCGCATGCTCTCTGCCATGGGGTTCCTTGAACTCTGTCTTGGCACTAGCTCAGTATATAAGGAAGGAGCAGAGGCCCCCTTGACAGCCCAGCCCCTTCCTTGGGTGACTGGTGGCTCTGTCCATCAGCGCATCCCATTTTTTCTCCTGTTGGGATCAGGGACAGCGCCCCCCACCCCCAGCCTTCACACAAGAGTAGGGTGAGCCCTAGGCCCATGCAGCTCCAGGGCTGGTGCTGTCTGACTTGATGGGGTCCTGTCTTACTTTCTGGTGGTCCCAGCCCCATCTAGTGACTCTGTGTCATGCGTCTCACAGGGATGGTTTTCAGCATCAACTTGGGTTTCTCGGACTTGACCAACAAAGAGGGGAAGAAGCCTGAGGAGCGGACGTACGCGCTGTTCATCGGAGACACCGTGCTGGTGGATGAGGTGAACATAGGATGGATAGAGAGAGCATGTGTTGAGGTAGAGGCTGCATCACTTTGTTGCATTGATCTTCCCGTTTCTTTTCTTTCTCAGGAGGGACCGGCCACTATCCTCACAGCTGTTAAAAAGAAGGTTAAAAATGTCGGCATCTTTTTAAAGGTGAGGCCAGGGTTGTTGAAGGGTTACAGGGTGTGGGGGAAGGTGGCAGGCAGGGAGCCAGGAGGGCTGGCCCTGGCAACGGTTTGGGATCATGTCAGGGAGGACATGGGAGCTGGGCTGGGGCCTGGGCTGCGAGCAGGCCAGTTTCGGGGCAGCATGCCTGGAGTGTTGCAGAGAAATGAAATCTGAGGGTCGGGGTGGTGGGAAAGGAACAGATCAGGGACATGGAGAGCTGATCTGGCTAAGGTTCAGGCAAGGAGGCTGCTTGGCCCCAGGCTGGCACCATCACTTGCACTGCTTGGTGTCGTTCCTCCCATGGGGGGCATTGGGGGAGGCTGGCGCTCTGAGCGGCATGTTTGTATCCTGCAGAACGAGGATGAGGACGAGGAAGAGGAGGAGAAGGACGAGGCCGAAGACCTACTGGGTCGCAGCTCTCGGGCGGCGCTGCTAACAGAGAGGACGCGGGTGCAGTTCCACCCTTGGGGCCCTGGGGGTCGGGGGACAGGGGCTGGTAGTCATGCTCATTTTGGGGCTGGGGCTGGTGCTGGGGTGAGCAGGCCAGGGCTGTGTACTAGAGCTGGGGTGGCCTGGCCACGGGGCAGGGCCTCACACTGCTTCTATCCTCCCACCCCCAGAATGAACTGACAGCAGAGGAGAAGCGCCGGGCCCACCAGCAGGAGCTGGCTGCGCAGCTGAACGAAGAGGCACGGCGGCGGCTCACAGAGCAGAAGGGCGAGCAGCAGATTCAGAAGTGAGCAGCAGGGGGCAGTCATGATACTTGTGGCATATGATAACGGAATGCTTTCAGCACATGCAGTAAGGGGGAGGGGGTGGCTGAGTCGCTGGGTTCAGCTGCTTCTAAATTTCCAGGTCCTGGTTTCTTGTGTTTAAGAGTTTTAGAAGAGCTGGCCAAGGTTTGTACAAGGCCTGAAGTACTGCAGGGTTGGTTGGAGGAATGATTTTTTGGGGGGGAGGGCCCCAAGAGCTCTGGGAGGTTCCAAGGGACTGTGTGACACCCGCACCCACTCTACACAGGGCTCGCAAGTCCAACGTCTCCTACAAGAACCCATCACTCATGCCTAAAGAGCCACACATCCGGGAGATGAAGATCTACATTGATAAGAAGTACGAGACGGTCATCATGCCGGTGTTCGGCATTGCCACGCCTTTCCACATTGCCACCATCAAGGTACAGCGCCAGAGCAGGGCTCTACCATGACACCCCCTTCAAGGGTTCGAGCAGGGGGAGGGACCTGCGGGCACTAGGCTGGGGTAGCTATTCTCTTTTTGACCCACATGACATCCCTGTCTCTCCCATGGCACAGAACATCAGTATGTCAGTAGAGGGTGACTACACCTATTTGCGCATCAACTTCTACTGCCCAGGCAGCGCACTAGGCCGCAACGAGGGGAACATCTTCCCTAACCCTGAAGCCACCTTCGTTAAGGAGATGTGAGTACCACCCCTGCAGCTATGTGCTCACCATGCATCCCTGTCCTGGGCTGGCTCCCTCTGAGTCATGAGAATGGCCCCTAGACCCAGCTGGGCTGGGGTTTAGTTCCTGGTTCCAGCACAGCCTAGCTGCATGGCCTAAGCCTCTGCCCTGCAGGTGGGAGAGGTGGGGAAGCGGCTGTGTTCGTCCCCAGCACCGAGTGTGTGGGGGAAAGCAGGGTCGTGATTGATGTGCCACCAGGGCACCGTAGACCCACAAACTGCCCTTGGCTGTGGTGAGGGCTGACCCCTCTTCCTTCCTGCAGCACATACCGCGCCTCCAACATGAAAACACCAGGTGAGCAGACAGTGCCAGCCCTCAATCTGCAGAATGCCTTCCGCATCATCAAGGAGGTGCAGAAGCGCTACAAGACCCGTGAGGCTGAAGAGAAGGAGAAGGAGGTGAGACCCTGGCAGGGCAATGACAGAGTGCGGGGGTGAGACAAGGGTGTAAGGGGAGGCACTGTGTGTGACCTCAGCTCTGCAGGGCCTTACTCCCTGTTGCTTGTTTCCCCAGGGCATCGTCAAGCAAGACTCGCTGGTGATCAACCTGAACCGCAGCAATCCCAAGTTAAAGGATCTCTACATCCGGCCCAACATTGCCCAGAAGCGGATGCAGGGCTCTCTGGAGGCACACGTCAATGGTATTGGGGGCTCGGCCTGGATCTGTACTCCTCCTCCCCCCATTCCTCCCTCTTCCTCCCCAAGCAGGGCACGGGGCCTTCAAACCAGCGGTGTCTGTGTCTGTCCTGGGCAGGCTTCCGCTTCACATCAGTGCGCGGAGACAAGGTGGACATCCTGTACAACAACATCAAGCATGCGGTGTTCCAGCCCTGCGATGGGGAGATGATCATTGTACTCCACTTCCACCTCAAGGTGATCCGAGTTTCCCCCTGCCACCCACCCCAGCATTGGCCGCAGGGACCCCAGCATTGGCATAACCATCCTGCACCTCCTTCCCTGACGCTCAGCCCTGGGAGCAGAGGGTGGTGGGCAGTCAGCTGTCACGTGGTTTTCCCAACAGGTGCCCTGCGTCCTGTACCCTGCCCTTTCTCCGGTGGGGGAGATATTCTGGGGGGCCTGTTGTGGGGGTGAGGACATTGCGGGGTTCGTGGCTATTCACCTGTCACCTCCCTGTCCTACTCAGAACGCCATAATGTTTGGGAAGAAGCGGCACACGGATGTGCAGTTCTACACAGAGGTGGGCGAGATCACTACCGACTTGGGCAAGCACCAGCACATGCACGACCGTGACGACCTCTACGCTGAGCAGGTCAGGCTTATGGGTGGGGGCATGGTGGTGGGGAGGGGGGCAGGGTGCTCTGCCCAGGGCAGAGGTGCTTCAAGATGGAGCCCTTGTGCTGGGTGTCAGCCTGATCCTGCTTCCCTGCCATAGATGGAACGCGAGATGCGGCACAAACTGAAAACAGCCTTCAAGAACTTCATCGAGAAGGTTGAAGCTCTGACCAAGGAGGAGCTGGAGTTCGAGGTGCCCTTCCGGGATCTGGGGTAAGGGGGCT
This sequence comes from Alligator sinensis, assembly GCF_000455745.1. Classification (NCBI taxonomy): domain Eukaryota; kingdom Metazoa; phylum Chordata; order Crocodylia; family Alligatoridae; genus Alligator; species Alligator sinensis. The sequence continues at coordinate 553,780 of NW_005842791.1, forward strand.
GTCAGGGCCTTGTGGGGACTGGGGGAAGGGAGTAGGGACTGGGGGCATCATGGCCCTGCCGAGACCTGTGTGCTGCATTAGGGGATGCTGGGAGGCTCTGTCTCATGGCCCACATTGTCTTCCTGCTTGTGAGCTTGGTATGGTTAGGCCCTCGCAGGCCACGGAGGTGCTTGGGAGTTTCTCTGCCAGGCCCCCCTGTATGCTCTGGTCTCAGCTGTCCCTGGCCCTTGTCTCCTGCAGGTTCAATGGGGCCCCATACCGCAGTACCTGCCTACTCCAGCCAACCAGCAGTGCGCTAGTGAACTGCACCGAGTGGGTGAGTGTATGTGCACAGGGTTGGAGGTCCCTCCTTCAGCTCTGCACTTCCTAAACATTCACAGACGGAGTACTAGTCTCTCTTGTCTGCAGGGCAAAGGGATTGGGATATTCAGCTCTGGATTGTGTTGTTGGCAGGAGAGGGAGATGGGTCGCAGCTCTGTGCTTTCGGTTGGGGGGTGGGGGGAACTGGGCATGGTAGATGGGGGAGCGCAAAGCAGATCATGCCCCAGGAGTGGGGATGGGGGAGAGTCTTATAGGAGGCCTCTGCTCCCTGCAGCCCCCGTTTGTGGTAACGCTGGATGAGGTGGAGCTGATCCACTTTGAGCGCGTGCAGTTCCACCTGAAGAACTTCGACATGGTCATTGTCTACAAGGACTACAGCAAGAAGGTCACCATGATCAACGCCATCCCCGTCGCCTCCCTCGACCCCATCAAGGAGTGGCTAAAGTGAGTGCCTGGGTCAACCCCACCGCCACCCCCCAACCTGCTGCACCCCAACCCCTCTGGCAACCACTCGCTCTCCCCTTCCCCGCAGCTCCTGCGACCTGAAGTACACAGAGGGGGTGCAGTCCCTCAACTGGACCAAAATTATGAAGACCATTGTGGACGACCCTGAGGGCTTCTTTGAGCAGGGCGGCTGGTCATTCCTGGAGCCCGAGGGAGAGGTATGGGGCAGGGTGGGGGCTACCCTTGTGGGGGGGGGGAGCTTTTCCATTCTCTGGGCGAACCCCATGCCTAGGCCTTGCAAGGCTTGGCCAGGGTCACACAGCTGTGGAGAGAACCCAGGAGTCCTGACGCTGCCCTCCTGTCTCTCCCCAGGGCAGTGATGCAGAAATGGCGGAGTCAGAGTCCGAGAATGAAGACGAGACCTTTAACCCCTCAGAGGAGGAGTACGAGGAGGAGGAGGAGGATAGTGATGAAGACTACTCATCAGAGGCTGAAGAGTCAGGTATGGGGCTGCTGCAGGGCCAGGCTCCTTGCTCCAAGTAGGTGTCCCCCTGCCTGTGGCTCCCCCCCAGGCCACCCATCCCCGTGGGCCAGGGTAACTGCCCCCATGGGGCTGGCTCTGACCCCAGTACCTGCTTGCAGATTACTCCAAGGAGTCCCTGGGCAGCGAGGAGGAGAGTGGAAAGGACTGGGACGAGCTGGAGGAGGAGGCTAGGAAAGGTGAGTGGGGGCTGCCTAGCCCCAGCCTGCTTGGGACATCCCTGGGCCCAACTGCCCCCTTCCTGTGCATGGGCTCAGCCAGGATAGTTTGGGGGGGGCCCTGCCAAGCCCTAACCCCTGCTCTGCCCCCCCCCCTAACCCCTGCTCCCCCCCCCCCCCCAGCGGATCGGGAGAGCCGGTACGAGGAGGAAGAGGAGCAGAGCCGCAGCTTGAGCAGGAAGAGGAAGGGCCCAGCCCATCGTTCCAGCCGCTCCCACGGCCGCAGCCCAGGGCGCAGAGCCGTGCCCCCCAAGAAGAAGAGGAAGTAGGCACTGGACTCTGACCCCACCGCTGCCCGGGCATGGGCCACCCGCCCCCACATCACCCGCCCCACGGACTGCGTCTTCGCTCCCTTTTTTTTTCTTTCCAATTCACCCCATTTTGTTTCTTGAGTTTTGTTTTTTTTTTCTGGCTATTTGTACGGACCAATCGGCTGTGAGGATTCCTGGCCCCACCCGCCCGACACCATGGACATGTATGCAAGGAGGAAGAGGCCAAGGCCGGCCCCAGGTGTGGGGGGCAGTCAGGAATGTGCCCCTGCTCCCTTCCTGCCCTGGCACCGCTGTGGCACACAGGGACGCATTGCCAGGTGCCCGCCTGCCCCCTGCTGCGTTCCCAAAGCGAAGAGGGTGGGAGGCAGGATCTGCGGACACAAGGGGCTTCAGGTCTGTGGGGAGCAGGTGCTGGGGGAGGGAGTGGGGTGCATTATGACTGCCTGGCTGGGCTGGGGGTGGGGGTGGGGGTGTCCCAGCCCCAGGGAAGTGCAGGGGAGGTTCCTTCCCTGTGTCTGCCGGCGTCTGGCTCTGTCCCATATTTATGTGTCCCGCCACAGCCAAGTAGAGTCTCTGGCAGGAGCGCGGTTCTCGTCCCGGGTGGGTTTTATTGTGGCCCTGTCCTGTCCCCCATCCCCCTCTCCCTCACGCACTGAGGTGGGGAGGGGTGCGGGGCAAGGGGGGGGCCCCTGCTCTGTTTCGTTTCTCGTAGCCGGTAGCTCTTGGTATTTTTGACTTTAGAAGAATTGAACCGATGAATAAAACTGTTTTTTGTAAGTTCACTGTTCCCAGGCCCTGCCTCTGTCCAGGGATGGTCCCAGGACTGCTGCTTTCACGTCAGAATCTCCGTACCCTCTGTTGTTGGGCACAGGGCAGGGAGGTGCAGCTGGCCAAGGTCAGTCCTGCTTCTCTGTGTGGGCTTGGTGCCCGCCCTCCCAATAGACAGCACGGAGGGCAGCAGCTGCTTCCACAGAGACCTTCAGTTTCCCAATGATGGAGCCTGGGGCCAGGGAGCTGAAAACTGCCAGGGGAAAGGAGAGCAGAGGTTGGGATGTGCTCATCCAGGGACGTCCCCATGTCTCGGGTGGGGGGGTAGTGCAGGACTCGCCCTGGGGACAGGCAAGGGGTGCTAAAGTTGCTCACCATCAAGGTTGTGCTCCAGCACATCGTTGCCTGTCCACAGAATCTCACGCAGGTCCACGTAGGCGATGCCTAGGTCCTCACACTCCCCTCCCGTCCCGGGCAGGGGTTCACTCACCACCACAAACTGCAGCCTGCAACGGGAGCATGGTGCCCTCAAGAGCTGCAGGGCATGCAGTCTGCCCTGCTGTGCTCTGGGTACAGCCGCAGACACGAGCATGATGAATGCCATATAGGGTGGTTGCTTCCCTCTGGCACAGCCCAGCTCTGGTCCTGCCCCAAGGTGTATGTGCTACCTGGGTGTCCTGTGTGCACAGTAAAGATGGGGATGGCTGCATGGCTCCTTGTCCCTGGAGCTGCCTGTCTGTACCAAACCCCTCTTGTTTCTGTGCTGAGGATGGAGACATTCAGCCTCCCCTCAGAATAGTTGCACACTGTTCTGCCTGCCTTGGGGGCAGAACTTGAGGCTGGACCTAGGATGCACTGCACAAAGGTCCCAGCACCAGGGAAACCCTGTGGCTGTGTGTGTCAGCATCTGGCCAGCCCAGCTGCAACCTGGGGGCCACTACCTTGCATCCCGGGTAGGGGAGTGCAGCCAGTTCTGGCGTCAAGAGCTGGACAAGCTTGGAGAGAGGCAGCGTTGCATCCCCTCTGGCGCGGAGCTCAGGCCCTTGGAGTGAGTGACTGGGGGCAGGGAGCCACAGGGTGCCACATGGGGTATTCCCAGCACTCACCAGCTCTGCTGTGGTTCCTCTGCCTGCAGCATAGCTTGGAGGGTCTCCTGCTGGGCGCTGGCCAGGCCCATGGCCAGGTCAATCACTGCAGGCAAAGAGGCACAAGGACACTAGTGCTTAGGGGGCAGGAATGGTGCTTACTGTGCAGAGGGGCTGATGCCAACATCCTTCCTTCCCTTGAGGCTGACACAGCCCCCAAGGGCCGTTCTCTCCAGTGCAGCAGCTGAAGCAGCCACACCAGAGCCGGGGTGTGGGGGCTGTTTGCCAGCTGCTACATGCCATGTCCTACATGGAGGACATGGAGCTGTCCTGGTAAATTGGGCAGTAACTGATGGTTCCCCCCCACCACCCTGGCGCCAGCCCCCTCACCCTTGCTGAAGTGGAAGTAGAGCCGCTCTCCGACGCGGGGCAGGCGCAGGGACACGGGGGTCTCGGTCTCAGCCAGGGGCACACCAGGGAAGCGGTACTCCACGTACACCCGCTGGCCGCTCGCCATGGCCTCAGGCCCAGGCCACAGGCTCAGTGAGATGACCTCAATGCGGATCCGTGCTGCAGCCTGGGCAGGACAGCACATGGGAATGCTGGGCCTGGCTCCTTGTCCCTACCCGCTCCCCCACCCTGCCTGGCCAGCCCCTCCTGCTCCGCCAGGCCTTGCACCCAGCTGAACAGGGAGTGGTGGGAGGTGGTTACCGTCTTCAGGGGTCTCTGGGGCTCAGCCCCCACCACGATCTCGTCGCTGTCCGTGGTCGGCGCATCACTGCTGCTCTCCAGCTCCTGGTCGGCATTGGCAGGGGCTGTGGGGGACAGATGCCCTAGCTTGTTTCTCCCGCTCTGCTTGAGGCTCCGCAGCCTCTGTGGGTGGTGGGGAAGCTGTGCTGGCATGTGGCTGCCCTGTGCCCTGGCCTGTGTGCAGGGCCAAGCCGGGGGGGAAGGGAGCAGTCCAGCAGGGGCTGCAGGGCCCAGGTTGGGGGGCATTGGCTATGGCAAGGGGAAAGTGAGGGCAGGTACCGGTGTCCTTGGTGGGGGTGGCTGTGTCTGGCATTGGGGACTCAAGCTCTGAATGCTGGGATGGGGTTGGGGATTTGCTCATGACCTCCTTGCCCGTCTGCGTCGCCTCCTCCCTGCTGGGCCGTGCCGCTGGTGCCACCTCTCCAGCCTGGGCCTCCCTCTCCTTGGCCTGCACAGAAATGAGCCCCACCAGCTCTAGGACTGGCTGCAAGGTCCACCCCCCCACATTGAAGTGGCACCATGGGGGCTGGCTGGGCAGAGGGAGTGTTGCGCAGGGGGTGGCTGGGCTTGCAGTGCCTGCTCCTAGGGCCCCTGGCTCTCACCTGGGCCAGGGGTTCCTGTGCAGCCACAGCCTTGCTCTCCTGTGCGGCATGTTTGGCAGGCATCAGACCTGGACTGGGCCGGGCAGGGCCCCCCATGCCCTGGTCCTGCCTCAGCCGCTTCATGGTGTATGCATCGGGCTTGGGGGCTGAGACACGGAGTTTCCTTTGCCGGGGCTCAAGCTGCTGCATGGCAGTGCTGGGAGCACCCAGGCCCTGCAACGGGGGGTTGGGACACCGCAACGTCAAATGTAAGCCTCACATCTCTGCCCATCTCCTCCCTTGGGACCCTGTGCCCCTGCTATAGTCTGGTACCCTCCTGTACCTGGCCATGCAGCGGAGCCCCTTCCTCCTTTGTTAGCTGCTCCCGGGGCTGGCAGCAAGGGTGCTCCTGATTCGCAGCTCCTGGTGCCAGGATGCCCTCAGGGGACAGGTACTGGTGCTGCCACTCCAGGCTGAGATTGATGGAGCCATTGGGGTGCCCACATGGGTCCACGAGCACAAAATCACCTGCAGGTTGGAGGCAGGAAGGAGTGAGTAGTGTGGGGAGGAGCCTGGCATGCCCAGGCCAGGTGCCAGGGAAGCAGATCCTGCTGTGGCCAGCACCCACCTGTAATGCTGTGCCCACGGGCCAGGGGCAGCAGTGGGATGGCCGCCTTGCCCAGGTAGGCATCGGGCTGGGGGTCCTCATCGTCAAAGACATACACCCAGAGGTTCTCGTGCCGCAAATAGCGGTGCAGCTCTGGCGTGGGGCGCACGGGGAAGGGCTGCAGGTCGCTGAAGTGGGGGCTGTGGCTGGCAGGCACGATGGGCGTGTCGTGGTCGGGGAAGGTGAAGAACCGGTACATGGCGTAGGGGCTGGGCAGGGCTCCCAGGCAGCGACTCCTCAGCCCCCGGCAGCCCCTGACCCACCCCTGCAGCTCGTTCTGCAGCCGCTCTCTGCCCGGCGGCTGGAGGGGAGGGCAGAGAGGGTGAGGACAGGGCAGGGGCTTGATGGCACCATCCCTGCTGGAGCTGCACCCCTGACTGGCATCTCCTGTCCCACGCACTCCATGGTTCTGCTCTGCCCTGACAGCAGGGCTTCTGGCACATGTGTCCCAGCACTCAGCACTCACCCCATCAACACTGCACGGCTGCCAGCTGGACGAAGGTGCCCCCACCTGGGGCACACTGGCTGACAGGTAGCCCAGAGCTTTGGTGCGTTCCTGCTGCAGCCGCAGGCCCTGCTGCAGGGGTGGGCGCAGCCGCAGCCAGTGCTGCAGCAGCCCGTAGTCCTCGCTGCTCGGACCTAGGTGCAGGAGAAAGTTGTGGGGGGCCCGGAGCTGGGCCTTGGGAACGCAGACATGAGAGGGGCTTTGTTGTGGGGCTCCCCTGGCAGGGAGAGCATTGGCTCAATCAGGAGAGAGCAGGACTCACCCTGCAGTGCAGCGGTGGCATGCACCCGCTGGGTAGTGGCCAAGGCCTCGGCCAGGCGCAGGTGGCAGGTGGCCAAGGCACGGTGCTCAGTGCCCACGGCCACATGGAGGTCAAGGCGGGCAGCGCTGCCCTGCAGATAGTGCAGCAGCAGGGGCTCAGCCCGCAGAACGTAGCGGGAGGTGAAGCCGTAGCGGGGCCGGGCACCATGGCCCAGCGGCGTGGCGTGGGTCTCAAAGTCGTACACAGCGTAGGTGCAGAAGGTAGTGGGCTGTGCATCCCCCAGTACCCGCAGTGCTGCCCCTGACAGTGATGCCCCCACCACATGCAGCTCCAGCAGGCTCTCGCCACGGCCCAGCCGGACCCCTGCCCCATCGCCCTCGCTGTCCCGGTTGCTGGCAGGCGGGAGTGGCTGCGTCCCATAGGCCACATCCTTCAGCTGCTCTGAGGGGTGGGTAGGAGAAGGAGAGGCATGAGGAGCTGCCAGATCAATCCCTCCCCTTTCCCACTGTCCAGAGGGGCTGCCAGCCTGCTACTTGCCCCCATGCTCTCCCTGGCAGCCCCCTGCCAAGCCCTGCCCAGCCCAGGTGCTGCGCCCAGATGCTGGCTGGTGTGGAGGGGGCTTTGGGGGGGTTGGTGCTGGGCTGGCTCACCCTCCAGCTGGTGGAGACGGGTGCTGCGCAGGTCCAGGAGCCGTGCCAGTTGCTGTTGCTCCTCCTCATACCCCCGTGCCGCCTGCTCTGCCTGCAGCATTGTGCCCTCCAGCTCAGCCTGCAGCAGCAGCAGCAGCATAAGGTATATCACTGCCATCCTGGTACCCTCCTGCCTCAAGCCCCAGCTTGGGACTGACAGCAGCACAGGGCTTGGGGCACTGCCACCCCTGGGATCCCCCAACCTTCTTTGCCTATGACAGTGTCCCAGGGCACATCATTGCCATGCCGGGGTCTCCCGTCTCTCCCACCCCAGCACAGGGTGGAGAGAAGGGGTCAGGGACCTGCCAGCTTAGTGCACCTGCCCTGTTCCCTCAGCCCCTGCCACCTCCCCATCCCTCATCACCCATGTGCCAAGGGATGGCACCACACCTGGTAGTCACGGTTGATGCGGTGCTGCAGGATCAGCATGTCCCGAGTCTTCTCCAGCTCTAGCACGGTCTCGGCATGGGCAGCCTCTGTCTCACGAAGCCTCTGGCTCAGGCTCTGCCGGACAAGCAGGTCCTGCTGCCCTAGGCCTGCCAGGGGCCCATCCAGGCTGGGGGGCTGCAGGGAGCAAGGACACAATGCCCTGAGTGGGGGGCACTGCCATCCCAGGGGCCTGATTCCCCCACATCCCCTGCAGGGCTCCAGGCAACCAGGTCTATCTATGTCCTTATCCCTGACCACTGCACAGAGCCCAGGGTCCTGCCCTTTGCCCTCTAAATGGTGGGGCACACCTGATGCCGTACTGCCCATTCTCTGTATTGCACCCACCTGGGCTGGGGGCAGCACTGGGCCCTGCTCCGTGGTCTGGCTGGCCTTGTCCTGGAGCCGCTCCCCATCCTGCGCAGGCACCAGGAGCAGCTGGCTGGAGTCCTGCTGCAGCACCTGGCTCTGTGCTGGGGTGTGAAGGAGGCTTAATGTGGGGAGCCAGGCCTGGTCCCAGGGAGGAGGGAAAAAGGGAAATCCCTGGGCTGTGCTCTGTCTCCCGTCTCCCCCAGCCCCATCTCCATGCCCACAGCCTGCCCACCTTGTGCTGCCTCCAGCTCCGCCAGCAGCACCCTCTTCTCCGCCAGAGCCGTACTCAGCTGCTTCTCCAGCTGGGGGGTGTCCTGCCGAGGCAGCTGCCCGCTGTCCAGAGCACTGTGGGGTGAGGGGCAGTGTGTGCCAGGCCTCCTTGCAGCCTTGCCCTCAAGGCCAGGGGCACCCTCAGGGCCAGGGCATTCTCCGCCAGGACCCCACTGCACTGGGGCCCAGCCTGGCAGGGACCCAGGGCTGTGTTGGGCTCTGGGGGCTTTCTCCCCCTTGTTGTCCAGTGCCAGGCCACTGGGTAGAAACTGTCGCCTTCAGGTATAGTTGCCCCTGCCCTGGACAAGACTGCAGAGAGGTCAGGTAGGGTCTTGGAGTGGGAGGGCTAGTGTAACTTGACTCTGGGATCTGGCCCCCATGGAGAGTACAGCTGCCAGGGGCTGAGACCCCTTTCCAAGTGCCCGCACATGGCTTCACCTTGCCAGCAGGTTGTCATGGGCCTCCTTCAGCAAGTCCCGCTCCTTCTCCAGATCCCTGACTCGCTCCTGCAGCTGTGGGAGTGAAGATCAACCACCCATGCTCAATCCATGTAGTGGGGGTCAAGTGCCAAGTGCTCTCTCCTTGGGAAGGGACTCGCTCCCCTCTGCTCCCTGACCCCGAGAAACCCCCCGCAGTCAAAGAGGGGAGGCAGGGCAAGGGCTGCCAGGGAGGTAGGGTGCCCCACACACCAAGGCTGGCTGTGCTGCCCCCTTCCATGGTGCCCTTACCTCCTCCAGAGCCCGGTGCAGGGCCGGGACACCCTCCAACCGGCTCTCCAAGGCTGCCGCTCTCTGCGTCTGCCCCTTCAGCTGGGTGCTGAGCTCTTCTGCCTGGGCCAGCAATGCGCTGCTGGCAGCTCCTAGAACCTCCTGCCTCTAGTCAGGGAGGGAGAAGTTGGCCTAAGTGGCAGAGCAGGGTCCATGCTCTCCAGGCTGGGCATGGAGGGGAGGGATGAACAGGGCAGAGCCCAAGTGGGTCACAGTGGGGCCCATCTTGGCCAAGGCGGTGTGTCTGGCTTGCCCGGTACTCACCTGCTGGAGCTGGCTCTCGTAGGTCTGGCAAGGGAAACCATGGAGCACAGTCAGCGTGGCCAGGCAGGGTGTTCCCAGCCAAGCCCTGATGAAGCCTGGGCTAGACAAGCTTTGCAGTGCTTGGAGCTATCCTGCCCCAGCGCCACAGCCAGCTGCACCCACCCCATTGCTTCTAGTCACTCCCGCAGGGGTGGCAATGGGGGGCAGGCATGGGCTGGCGCTCTAGGTTCCCAAGGAGTTGGGCTCTGCAGAGGTCTCTCCCACCCACCCCGGGATTCGGAGGGGGTCACGCACCTGCTGCAGCTCAGTGCATCGGGCCGTGGTCACGGCCAGCTCCATGTCACGCTCCTGCAGGAGCCGCTGCAGGCGGATCAGCTCCACGTTCCCACGGATGGCAACTCTGAGGGGCACAGGGGCATCGTCCCACCACTCCCAGCCTCCCCCCGCAAGCTCCCAGCGTCCCTCACGGGGCCTGACTGAGCAGCTTCCTCCCATAGGCATTGCACCATGCACATTCGGGGCCGTACCTGCACTCTGAGGCCTGCCAGCGGCTCTGCCAAGACGGCTCCATCTCACCCCGGAGTGGGGACTCAGAGGCCAGCTCCTCCAGCCCCAGACCGCGGGTGCTGTGGGGAGCAGGAGTCAGGTCAGAGCACAGACGGGGGGTCACAGGGACAAGGGAGCCCAGGGCAATCCTGCCCTTCCCGCAAAGGAGATGCTGGCCACATGACACACACGTGTCACTACAGAACAGGATGTCTCTGCTGCTGTGGACGAGGCCTCGGGCACGTACTTCATTGCCTAGGCAAAGCGGAGGTGGGTTGCCTGGCCTGCTGTCCTACAGCTGGCCCGTGGAGGAGGAGGAAGTGGTTTCTTTTATCGGTCTGCAGGGAGGAGGGTTGGAGGGTGACATTTCCCAGCAGCAAAGCTCAGAGCAAAGGTGTCAGGGACAAGGGAACCGAGCCAGCAGGCCTGGGGCAGAGGCGGTTCCAGGGTGAGGTGGACATCAGTGGCAGCAGCAGCAGGCGGAGAGGTTTATCTGCCCTGCAGCCTGGGGTGCCAAAGGGGCCACATCCATCTGGAGAGACCACGTGCAGCCATCAGATGCTGCCAAGGGATCTCAAGGCAGCAGCATGAGCAGGTAAGTGTGTGCATCTTCTATCTGTGCCTCATGCTACCCCGTAAAAAGCGCTGGCAGCTCAGACCCGGACTGGAGGGTGCGCAGAGCATGAGGGTGCTGGGCAGCTGGAGGCAAGGAATAGGGCCATGGCAGCAGGCAGAGGGCTGGGGTGTTTTGGCTTCACCTGGCATGGGTGGGGGCAGGTCAGAGGCAGAGCTCTGTTGTGCGGGGGGTGCCTGTCCCCCGCACAGCCCAGCAGGCTGTGGGTCCAGTGGGACCCCAGGCACAGCTGGGGGAAGACACAGCCAAGCCATGTGGGTACATGGGACCTCCCTCAGCCCCGGGCTAGAGACCAGCGGAGCTGGGCCAGGGGCATAAGGCAATTTTCCTGGGCTAGAAGCACCTGATGGGGAGCACGAAGCAGCTCAGAGCCCACAGAGGACCCAGGGCTTCTCAGGGTGCAATTGGGACACCTGGGAGAGCGGGCAGAGGGACTCACAGGCTATCCAGCGCAGCTCCAGGTTCCTCTTTGCTGTGGTCTCTGTACTGCGGAGGCGCCGTGTGTGTGTGTCTGGCCTCTGGACCCTGCATGCGCACACCTGCAGTCAGGAAGGAGAGGTGATGGGGATGGGGCTATGCATTCATGGCCTCCCCCTGCCCCCAGCACCCAGTCCTTTCCTTACAGAGACCAGGTCATGGATCTCCCCCACCCCACAACAGGATCTCAGGGTGCAGCAGCCATTTGCTGGCCCCTTACCTCTGCGCTGCCGCTCAGGCCCCCTCCCGCTGGCTGTGTGTGCCCGCCGCAGCCCCGTGTCCACCCGAGCTGGGATGTGGCCGTAGAGGCCATGGTGCTTGCAAGCCCCGAGCTGCAGCTGCTGCTTGTAGGCGAGCAGGCGGCCCCGCAGCCCCTCGTTGCGGTGCTCCAGCTCCCGCACCCGCGCCTGCAGCTCCTCCAAGGCCTCCTCGAGCTCCAGGTCCCGGCTGGCCCGATGGGCTGACGGCCCCAGCTGGCGTGCTGCCCGCCGGTGCTCCTGCGTGAGCCTCATCAGCCTGGCACCAAGCCTGGGGTGAATGGGGCAGTGGGAACCTGCACCCATGCCTAGCTCCCAGTCCAAACAGGCCTACACCCCTGCCCTGCTTACCTATCACCTGCCAGTCCCAGCAGAGAGAAGGAGTGCCTGAGCACTCCCCAGGGAGGGAGGGATCTTCTGGAAGGGCTGGACATTTTTAAATCTGCATGTCCAGATGCCCTCCACCCAAGGGTGTTGAGGGAGCTGGCAGGGGTCATCGCGGAGCCTTTGGCCCGGCTGTATGAGCATTTGTGGTCATCTAGCCAGGTGCCGGGGGATTGGAAACTGGCTAATGTGGTCCCAATTTTCAAGAAAGGGAAGAGGGAGGACCCATGTAACTATAGGCCCGTAAGCCTCACCTCGGTCCTCAGGAAGATCTTGGAGAGAATCATCAAGGAGCACATCTGTGGGGGACCAGCTGGGGAGATCATGCTCAGGGGCAATCAGCATGGGTTCATCAAAGGCAGGTCCTGCCTGATGAACTTGGTTGCTTTTTATGACCAAGGAACTAAATCCTTGGATGATGGTGTCGCCGTGGATGTAGTCTCTCTAGACTTTAAGAAGGCCTTTGACACTGTCTCTCACCCCATCCTCATCAATAAATTAAGCGACTGTGGCACTGATGCCTGCACAGTTGGATGGGTAAAAAATTGGCTGATGGGGCACACCCAGAGAGTAGTGGTGGATGGGTCGTACTCAACCTGGCGAGATGTGAGCACTGGGGTACCTGAGGGCTCAGTCCTCGGGCCCGCACTGTTTAACATCTTCATCAGTGACTTGGACGAGGGGGTGGAAAGCACGCTGTTCAAGTTTGCTCATGACACTAAGATGTGGGGCGAGGTGGACACACTTGAAGGGAGAGAGAGGCTGCAACTAGGTTTAGACAGACAACAAAAGTGGGCAGAGGAGAATAGGATGGGGTTCAACATAGACAAATGCAGGGTGCTGCACCTGGGGAGAAGGAATCCACAGCATACATACAGGCTGGGGAGTTCCCCTCTTGAAAGCACAGAAGCAGAAAGGGATCTTGGAGTCATTATTGACTCCAAGATGAACATGAGCTGTCAATGCCAGACCGCAGCCAGCAAGGCCAACCATACCTTGTCATGCATCCAAAGATGTATCACAGGTTGGTCCAGAGAGGTGATACTTCCCCTCTATGCGACATTGATCAGGCCACAATTGGAGTACTGTGTCCAGTACTGGGCACCGCACTTTAAAAAGGATGTGGCCAGCCTGGAGAGAATTCAGAGGAGGGCCACCCGCTTGGTGAGAGGGCAGCAGGAAAGGCCCTACGAGGAGAGACTGAGGGACCTGAATCTGTTCAGCCTTGGCAAGAGGAGGCTGAGGGGGAACCTGGTGGCTGCCTACAAACTCATCAGGGGAGATCATCAGCAAATAGGAAGATCCCTATTCTCCCCAGCACCACCTGGGGTGATGAGGAACAATGGTAATAAGCTGATGGAGAATAGGTTTAGGTTAGAGAACAGAGGGCAATATTTTACAGTTTGGGTGGCCAGAATCTGGAACCAACTTCCTAGAGAAGTGGTCTTTGCCCCTACCTTGGGTAAATTCAAAAAGAGGTTAGATGATCACCTGTCTGGGGTCTTGTGAACCCAGCATTAGGGGGTCAGGCTAGATGGTCTGTTCAGGTCCCTCCTGACCCGAGCTACTATGAAACTATGAGGAAAGTGGGGAGTGCTTCGAGGGCTCTACTCATACCTCTTGATCCTGTCCTGCTGCTTGCAGGCAAACTCCTTGAGCAGCAGGTTCTGGTCATGCAGCCGCAGGAACCTGTCCTCCAGCTCCTCCCGACTCACCCGGCTTAAGTGCTGCCGCGCCGGCATGGCTGGCTCTGAAACCAGGGGCAGGGCGTGAGGGCCCCTCTTGGGACCAGTGGGAAGGGAGCCTGGGCCCCAGATGCTGCCCATGGGAAGGAGACCGTGCTGGGAGGCTAATGGCTGGAAGGGGACTGTGGCAGGAGGCAGCAGGGGTGTGGGAGGAGAAGGTGTGCCCTGCTGGTGCCCAGCTGCAGGCAAGGGGCTGCCCTGTGCCACACAGGTATGTCTGCTGCATGCAGGCAGGGATCCTTGCCCCCATAACCACCCTGCTCTGCACCTGGGACCGGTTCATGCTCACCTCTCAGCCAGGTCCGCAGCGCCTGAGCCTTTGCTGGGGGAGCAGCAGCTGACACATCTGGGGAGACAAAAGCAGGGAGGACCCCCGGCGTGGCATTAAACCAGTGCTGTGTCGTGGGTGCCCAGAGGCAGCAGAGGGCAAGCCTGAGCTGGGGGAATAAGGGGCAAGGAGAGGCATGGAGGGGCCTGGGGTGTTGTGGCTGTGATGTCCCCGCGTGGTCCCTGTGCTGTTGGGGAGGTGGCTCGGAGACCGCAGCGCAGAGCAGCGAGGGACCTGGGGTCTCAGCCCTACGTTGTCCAAGGGATGCCATCCTGACCTTGTATTGCTGCAATCACCAAGGGCTGGTCTGTGTCTCTGACAGGCAGGTCCCCGGCCGTCTCGTCCAGCAGAAGTAGGGCCATGGGGGGCTGGGCCTGGGAGGGAGGGCACATGCCGCGCTTACCTGTGGGCCTTCAGCGAGATCCCAGCCCCGGTGCCTGGCTGGGGAGGGGCAGCTGGGGGGGGACCCTGCCTTCCACCAGGCCTTGAGGGGACCGGTGGGAACAGACTCCTGCCTGCTGCATCCCCACCTGGGCACCAGGAGACGTGCCCCTGTCCCGGGATTCCCCCTGGGTGTCTGCCTCCAGCCTGTCTCACCATAGCCTCCACCCCAGCTGCCCGGTGCTGTGTCACTGCCCGAGCCCTTGCTGCCTGCCCCGCCGGAAGGACGGGGGATTTTCTGCCCTGCTAATCTGCTGCCATCTGTCAGTGGCCCAAGTCCCTGCCCTGGGGCCCGGGCCCCACGTGGAAGGGGCGACGACGGGCACAGCAGCAAGATGCCCCCAGGGGAGACAGAGCTGCTGTGAGCTGGACTGAGCAGCCAACTCCTTTGCACCCCTAGCTCCCCCAAAATCCCTCTTCACTGAGCCCCGGTCCTAGGATCCCTGCAGCCACTGCGTTGCTCGGTGGATAATTTTCCTGGCTGACACTGAACAAGGGCAGGGCAGCCCCCTGGCCCTGACTCTCCCAGCCCACCGTGTGCTGTAGACTTGTCTTCTCTCTACTCCTTTGGGGTGGGCTGTTTGTGCCTGTTCCCCGCTCTGCCCTGCAGCACCTGCTGCCCTGCACTCCCTCCCTGACCCCCCCTGAGAGGTCTCCGTGTGAGGGGCAGCAGGGCCAGGGACATGTCTCCCCAGACAACTGGGCTCTGGGTGCTTGTACACATGATGCCTAGAATCGGGGCTGTCTCCTTGTGCCCTAGGCTGAGCCTTTTGCACGATGCCCAGGTGTTGTGGCCCCACTCATGGCCTGCGTGGGGTCTGTACAAGGTCCTGGCCCCTCACGCTACTCCTGGCTCCATCCCTCTGCCCCAGCACACTGCCCCAACACACTCCTCCTGCCTCCCTCTTGGGAAGGAGGCAGACAATCCTCTGTAATCTGGCACCGCATAAGCTGATTAGGCTGCAAGGAGGGAGCATGGGGGTGATGGAGGAATAGGTGTCACCACCTTGGGCAGTCTGAGGTCAGATGGGCCAAATCCTTGTGATCTGAGGTGGGGTTGGTCAACTGTATGATGAGGCTGCTGTGAGAGTGTGAGCCCTGAGTTGGGTGGGATGGGTGCTTTGCTGGGGACAGATGAGCCTGGAGACCCAGGAGAGCTGAAGCAGCATGGAGATGAAGGGGACAGGGGGTGAAGCTAGCCTGGGATAGGGCAGGGCTCCTCGGTGATGCCAAGAAGCCCCTTTGGAGTGGGGCTCTGTTAGGCTGGGAGCTCTGCTCCAGGTCCCATTAATCTCTCTCAGCAGAGAAGAGCGCGGGAAGAGTCTGGCCAAGGAGAAGAGGAACAAAGCAGCTGGGTGTCTCGGGGGCCCCAGCATGTGCACGTGTGTGCACGGGGGCCAGGGGGCTTGGGCAGCGTGTACTCAGGGCACGTGAGCATGTCTTTCTCATCCCATCACTGTTATAAGTTCTCTTTGTGGTCAGGAGCAGAGCAGCACTTGCTCAAAAGCAGCCTGTCTGCAAAGGTCACCCCGTGTTTTGTGGCTGGGCAATGCACCCCCCTCCCTTGCAGACTGCCTCTGTTACACCCCGCTGTGAGAGCCAGTCCTGACCTCCCAGCCCAGGTCCTAAAAACAGGAGTCCCCTCACCGGCTGTCACAGTGATCCCAATCCTTCTGCTGCAGAGGGGGAAAGGGGACAAGAATCAGCATCTCTGGGGTCATAAATCTACCCCCCCGGCCCCGGGAGGCTTTGTCTGCCTCTGTTACCAGCCGCTGAGACCACGTCCCAAACCCCCTAGAGATGCAGTGGTGGTGGGAAGAGGAGAGCAGGGGGCTGGAGGACGGTCCTGCTTGGCCATCGCTGTCCCTCCTGGCTCCTCTGCGGGAGTCCCAGCTGGGCCAGGACAAACAGGGCAGCCCCTAGCTCCTCTGCTGACCTGTCCATGAGGCTTGACTCAGTTTGAGATTCCCGGCCCCCAGGACATCATGCTACGACCAACCCAGCTTGTTATGCAGGCAAAGCACTGGAAAGCTTCGTCCTGGAAACGACTTGACTGACCTGGGGCACCGCTGGGCTGATGTCCTGGGGAAGGGAAACCCCATTCCTTGACCCAGAGTCTTGGAGGATTCCTCACTCCTTCCCTGGGGCACCTCGGCTGGCCAAGGGACACCTCAACCTGCCCAGTGGTGGGACCCCCATGTCATGGGGAGGACATGCATGGTGGCACTTGTCCCTCACTCACGCCTTCCCCTTTTCTGCTCTTCCGTGTGAAAAGGGCAGGCTCTGGTGCGAAGTTCTCGGTTCCCACCTTATATGTGCTCTTTCCCTGTGTGCTTTCTCCTGCTTACCACATCGCGGCTGTCTGCAGAGATCTCTCAGTGTCACGTAACTGAACCACAACCGTACGTGTTTGAAACCACTGAGAGACACCAGCTTGGAGCCAGAGCGCAGCGCCGAGCTGTCACCACACACCAAAGCAGCAGCAGGATCTCAAGGTAAGTGCTTTATGGGGCTCTCTGTCCTTACCCCCATTTGCCCAAGGAGCAGAGGCCAATGACCATCACCCACGTGGCCGTGCTGACCTTGGCAGCACCGCAATTGTCTGCAGCCCATGGAAGTGCAGGGGGTGGACCAGGCTGCGATAGCGCTCTGCAGCAATGAGGCACAGGAAGCCGTTCTTGGCATAGAAGTTTGTGACAGCGGGGGTCCGACCTGATGATGTATTTAAGTCCCTTCCGACCCTAAGTACTATGCTTCCTTTCCCCTCTCCTCCCCTGAGCTCCCAGGGAAGCCAGCAGGACCCTGCTTGATTTCCCCAGCACAGCTCAGAAACACGCTGCCTTGTCTTAAGTATCTGTGTTTTGCTTGATTTTGAGAAGGTTTTTGGCATGATCCAGTCTGACAAATTTTGCCCAAACTCTATGATGCTGACTCCTGGGGCCTCCAGCTGATGGGGAAATAAGCAAAAGGGGAATAAACCATGCAACAGATAGGCATGGCAACATGGAGAACGGGGTGAGCGAGGTCTGCATCCTTACACTTTCATTACTTAATGCAGACACGGAAAGCATAATAGAACCGTGCTCCAAAAATTCCAGCGCAGGGCCCAGGCATTAATGGGATTTACATAAATGTACCTTATATATGTAGATAACCTTGTTTTAATAGCTTCAGCTAGAGCAGACCTCTAGAACATGCCTAGTGCTTGTACTATCAGGACAAGGCAGAAGGAAAATCAGACAGAAGGAGGCGGAGAGCCAGCTATGTTGGCAGCGCTGCAAGACAGCGTCGGGTCCAAAAGAAGGCAGGCATGTTACAGCTCTGCCATGGCAGCAAATGATGGGAAGTGGTGATCTGTGACTTGGGACTGGGAGACAGATGGAACCGCAGTGCCCCGGGAACGTGAATGCAACAGCTGCATTTCTGCCAAAGTTCCTGAAGGAAGATGCGAGCAAAGCCCAGGGGCTCAAGCTGTTGTTGAAGACTAGCCTTGACAGCTGCTCTCCCTGCATTGCCCCTAAAACACGTCTTTCCCTTGTGGGTTTTTTCCATCTCAAACTTCCAATGGTCTGTTTACCACCTGCCTGTAAAAATGCAGGGCCCTGCAGCCCTTTCACACTCTTCTATATTTCTGCTTACTATCACTTGTCCGTGAGCTATCGCAGCAGTCCCACCCAGGATAAGGTGTCTGTGGTGCAAAACAGGGTTTATGCTAGGAAGGCCAGCCACTGTTGCTATTTCAGTGCTAGGGCACACAGGGCTGAATGGATCCTAGGTAATGCTAGTGAACAAACCAAAGTCGTGAGCTCAGAAACTGAGCCGCTGGCTGCATTCGACTGAGTGAATGGAAATCAAGACGGGTCAGGGGCAGCATGGGGCTGGGTTCCCACGTTTGCAGTGTTGCACCCAAAGCCAAAGCAAAATGGCAGTTTCCCTATGAGTAGCCTTGCTCGTGCTGTGGTGCAGGGGGCTGTCTAGAAATCTCGCTTCCGCTGCTGTGAGTGACCCGCTTTGCTCTGCCTCAGCTGAAGCCACCTTTACTTAGTGTTCAGCAGAGATGCAGACAAAGCAAGGGCTCTTCTTCCTTCCCCAGCTGTGAGATGCTCTAGGGAGGTCACTCGGCCAGAGCGGGAAAGCCCTCCGCCAGTCCCGACCTTTGTGCCTTTAATTTCTGCTTGGTTTGCTGAGGTTTGCAGGGATTTCCTTGCTTTTTAGAATGAAAAATAAAAGGAAAGAAAAAAAACAGCAAGTCATTGCAGATCTGATCAGGCAGCCCAGCTTGGCTACGGCATTTGTTGCAGAGGACCAGATCCCAGTGTGCAGGCTATGAAATCCTGACCACTCAGCCTGATAAAGAGCGGGTGAGTGGGGGGAGTTGTGTGGTCTGCATGTGCCCCCAACCCTACCGTATCCAGATTTTCTGTGCCTTTTGTAGATCCCTTGAGGAATGGGGTTTGGGAGTGCATAAAGTGACTGTGCTCTCTCGGCGAGGCAGCTCCCTTGGAGAAGCAGGTGAGGCGATCTTCAGGAGCAGAGCTCGAGGCCCTCCTTCCTGTGGGACAGGGACTAAGGCTCTTGGCAGACACCCCATCCTCTGCTAGGGCAGAGAGTACATCATGAACACCGCCGACAACTGTTCTTGCCCCATGGCTTTTAACACCACCAAGTACTTCCTCATTCCCATCTACTCCGTGGTAATAGGGACTGGCTTGCCTCTGAACTTCCTGGCATTCTGGGTCCTGGTGTCCCAGATCAAAAAGGCTGTGGTCCTTTCAGTCTTTGTGATGAACCTGGTGGTGGCTGACCTACTGCAGACCTTGACACTGCCCTTCTGGATCTACTACAGCCATCAGGATCACCGCTGGGACCTGGGGGAGATCAGTTGCAAGGTGGTCCACCTGATCTTCCTCACAAACTTCTACGCCAAGAATGGTTTCCTGTGCCTCATTGCTGCAGAGCGCTATCTCGGCCTGGTCCACCCCCTGCACTTCCACGGGCTGCAGACAATGCGCAGTGCCGCCAAGGTCAGCGCAGCCACGTGGCTGATGGTCATTGGCCTCTGCTCCTTGGGCAACTGGCTGCAGAACCTGGGGTCAAACCACTGCTATGACTGCTACCCACAAGCCACAGAGTACATCCATTTCCGATGGTTTGTCTTGGGCATCTCCTTCCTCCTACCCTGCTTCTTCATGGGTTTCTGCAACATCCAGGTCCTGTGCAAGATTAGACAGGTGTCATTCCTGGAGCAGGAGAAGAAGCAGCACATGTGCTGGTTTATGTCCCTCATCATCATCTCCTTCTTCCTGCTCTTCCTCCCTTATCAGGTGATTTTCTTGTTGAAGCACCTGATGAAGTCACCAGACCTTGACATATGTCCTCTGGAAGAGAAGTTTTTCACCTACAGCCAGGTGGCAAAGAGCCTTGCCACATTGGGCAACATCACAGATCCCCTTCTCTACATCCTGCTCCTCGAAGAGGGGAGGGCAGAGCTCAGGACCTGCTTCAGAAACATGGTCTTGAGATCAGCGTCGTAACAAGGACAGACCCAATGCCACCATCCTCCTTGGCAGGGGCAGAGGTGCGTGGACAGTCCTGAGTGGCAGGGCTGTGTCTGGGCATATGTGATGACTACCTGATCCACCCCAATTTGGGGGTGAGTGGCCCCAGGCAGCGTCCCCTTGCATCTGCTGAGGGGGAAAGACCAGTGCTGCCTGCAGCTTGGCTGCTTCAGGGGAGAGGGGGCCATGGCTTTGCTCCAGCTAGTCCACTCGTCCCCCTGGTGACACCCGGACATGGCTATGCTAATTAGTTCTGCTGCAGTGGCACACGCATGTAGCCATGCTACTTCCAGCAGCTACCTCCTGAGCAAAGAGCAGCGCTGTGCCTCTCAGCAGAGCCAGGCAGCCTGGCCACAGCATCACTGTAATAAAAACTGGAACTAGAAGCGGTGTGAACAGCTTCTGCTTCTGAAAGACTTGGGGGCGGGGCGTGGGACAGCGGTCTGAATTTCGACCGCATTGGAGTAGGGTTGGATGGATGCCAGCTCAGACCTGTGTATAGACTACAGAATGTGCCTGTTCCAGTACCTCTCAGTGAAGGTGCTAGATTTAATGCACATTAGCAAAAAGCGCATTAATGAACGTGGAGAAGCGCCCTAAGCGCGGGAGGCTGCAAGGGGGAGGGACACCCCTGGGCAGACCCAGTTCACTCGCAGCCCCCTCTCTCGCCCCACCCCCTCTGGCAAGGTTATCAATGATTTCAAACTGGCCAATGAGCGTTCGGGAAAGGCAGCGCCCAGCAGCGATTGGCGGAGACGTGACCAATCCGCGCCAGCCCTCTCCCTCCCACCGAACGCGCCTTGCTCGACAGCCTGCGCCGGCCTCTGACAAGGGGAGTGTGGGAGGGGAAGACGGGAGCCTTACGTCATCCCCCACCGGGACCAATAGAAAAGCGCCCATGCCAAGGTCCTGGCTGCCAGTCACAAGCTCCGCCCCGCTCCCTGAGGCTTTTCCCGCGAGTCTTTCCCTGTTGATCCCGCCTCCTCGACTATAGCCTATAAGAGCTAAAAGTACCGGGGAGTGACAGAAGTTCCAGCCATTCAGGGTGGACCGATGCAGAGAGGTGGGCCCGTATAAGGCGTAATGACCAATCACAGAGAGACATGAGGCAGGGGCGGACTCGAATGTGCCGTTCACCCAATGAGAAAGGACTGCGGCGTGGACTGACAGTGAGTTTAACCAAGCAGAGGAGAGTGTTGGGCTGCGGGCGTGGAGCGATGGGAGCAGCAGCCAGTGGTTGCTTACGCTCCCACTCCGCCGAGGCAGGGGGGTCGAACCCGCCGTTTCCCACCCCTCAGAGCTTCCTCTCTCATTGGCCAGTAGCAGGATTGACTTCCATGCCAGCCAATGACAGTGAATAAGGCTGTTCCCCCTCTTCCAATGGGGGCGGGAACGGGGTGGACTCGGATTAGTCCGGGCTGAGCGGTGCAGAGGGCGGCGTGGGCGCCATTTTGTGAGCAGCCCGGAGCCAGGAGGCCGCGGCGGGAGCGCGAGCGACTCGAAGTCCGAGCGGGGCCTAGCGGTGAGTCTGTCGTTGCTGCGCCGCTGTACGCAAGGCTGAGCCGGGACAGCGTGGGGCCGCCCCCCCGCGGTGTGCTCCGCCTCCCCGCGCCATTTGGGGGTAGCGGACCCCCCCCCCGGCGCGGCTCTGCCCGGCCGGGAGCGCGGGAGAATCCCGCCCCTCCCCCGGCCTACTATGGTGCAGTCCAGGCACCACAGCCTGTTCTCCTGGGCGAGACCGTCACGGGGCCAGGGGGGAGCCGGGGAGAGGAATGGTACGGCTCAGGCGGGAGAGACCACCATGGCGGGGGGAGGGGATGATATCGCTGAGGGGCGGCCGGGCGCGGGCTGACCAATGGGAAAACGAGGAAGCCGCCCCCCCCCGGGGGGGGACAATGGTGCGGCCTGCAGAGCCCGGTTTCCCGCTTCTTTGGGACAGACCAATGGGCGCGCAGGGGGGGCTGGCGCCTTCATCTCCATCCCCACCTCCCCCGCCACGCGGCAGGGGTCTGGGCCAGGTGGGGGTCTGGCTCCCGGGGCCTGTGCTGCAGGGGCACGCGGCCTGGTGGGCGGCAGCTGGAGCAGAGCCTCGAGTGGGCAGGAAGAAGGGGCTCGTGTCTCGGCCTGCCGCTCTCTGCCTGCGCCTCGGCCCTGCATGCGGATCCCTGCAGCCAGAGGGCACGGTCGGGATCTGGCCCCTGTGGGCCTCACTTTTCCCCCTCCCCCCTTCCGCCAGGAATAGGCCCCCTAGCCTTGCCTCGCCCCCTGTTCCCCGCCGTAGGTAATGCCGGTGCCTCCGGGGAGGCGTCAGCATTGCATCGCGTCCTTGGCTGGAGCAGGACGCGTACCCCCGCACCTTCAGGGCAGCTTGAGCTCCAAGGATCCTCCGTCAGGATAGGCTCGCATGACATTTCCCCCCCCGCCTGCAGGGATGTGCATGAGCACGATGCACCC
>NW_005842791.1:575815-583043 GCF_000455745.1 Alligator sinensis
CCCCTGGAGGCAGGCAGGCCTTTCTCGGGGCGGGGGCGCGGGAGGGGCGTGCAGCGTTTCCGAGGAACCCTGACTCAACCTGTCCCTTCTCCTTCCACAGGGCAGCGAGGCGAAACCCCATCCCTCCTCACTGGAGCTCAGCTTCGTGTTAACCCCCTCCCCCCCACACACGCACCTCCCCATTTTATAGAGCCCTTTTAACAGTGCCCCCGGGGCTCAGCGCTCCCCGCGCCACGCTGGAGCTGGATTTAAGATGTAATTTTGCAAAGTGTCTATTTTTTTCTGCAGCAGCTGGGTTAGAGAGGAGGAGCCTTTTAGCCCCTCATGAGCTGACCTCTCGGGTATTTTTAGAGTGCAGTGGTGGTGTGCAAAGGGCTTTGATTGTCTCCTACCAAGAGCTCTCCCCACGTGGCTCTGTGGTAACCACAGAGCGCGAGAGAGAGGGAGAGAACAGAAATGATCGTTGCTGACTTGACCTTTCGGCACCTCCCGTTTTTCTAATCTGGGCTATTTTTATTTTTGTTTTTTTACAGCGAGATTTTTTTGATCTTCAGCTACAGTAAGTTATTCCACATTTTTTTCCATTTTTCCTGCCTTTCCACTGATTTCCTTTTTATTGTTGTTGCTAGTTACTATTACTATTATACTACTATAATGCTGATGACTTTACTATGCTGATATATTACTGATGGTGATGATAAATGACACTGCTGATTTTTAACCAGATGAAATCGCGTTTTTCTGAGTGTTCCTGACTGAGCTGGGTTTTTACCCTTTGTGAGAGACAACAAGGTTTTTGCATTTTTAAAGTGGATTGATCACGCTAACTCTTTTTCCCCCCTTGACTGCTGAGAGTGGGACCTGGTTTCTCCTGAACTGTTTTAGAGCGTCTCTGGAAGTCTGTATTTTTATTTTTTCTTTTGTTTTTTTTATTTTTTTATTTTTTAATCTTTCGTTTGTGCCATTTTTAAACTTGCTGCCGTATGATGTCTGTGGTGCTGATCGCCCGTGGTGGCGATGGCCCTTCCCCAACAGCCCCCTCCTCTTGTGCCCCCAAAACCCTCCTCCTGCTCTCTTCCTCTACGCCGTCCTTCCCTCAAAACAACCCACCACCACGCCACGGACACCTGGCCTGGAGCGGCAGCAACAGCCAATGGAACCGCCCGTGGAGCAGATACAAACCCATCCCAGGCGATGGTAAGAGGTGTGAGGCCAGTAGGTTTCACTGTGAGCTTTGGCCACCAGAGCCACAGGCCCAGGCATGGAGGAGTCCCCAGCACAAGGATCCTGTGTTATACTGCAGGCCTGGTTTAGGGTTAGAAGCACCATGTCACGACTGTCACCTTGGCTGGCAGAGCTGTGTAGGAGCGTGGTGGAAGCCCTGGTGCTGTGGCCTTAGTGCTGGGAGAATAGACCCCACAGGGAAGGCCCGGCTATGGGAACCGCAGCGGCTCTGCAGAGCTGGTGCCCCACGTGCCGTGAGCAGTGCTTCAGGAAGACATCTGGGTTTAACCTGGACAGAGGAGGAAAAAAAGCCATGGGAGTCTTGTTCCCCTGCCTTTGGGCAGGCTGGTCTCCTGCTAAAGGGGAGCCTTCCGCCTCCTGTGAATGTCCTGCCTGCTTCCCCCTCCCTTTCCCCAGTGAGGAAACCATCTCTGAGCACAGGACACCACATGAGACCTAGAACAGTGCATAGAAGCATGCTGTCCCTTGTAGTGGGATGGCAGGTCAGGCCTGGAGCCGTGTGCAGGAACAGCATATGTCTAGAAGGCTTTCTGTGTTTCCGTGCCGTGTCTGCAAAAGCAGCAGGAGCTTGAGCCACCAGTGAGGAAGAAACAATTTGTCCGTAGTACTCAATGCTGTGCTCCTGGTCTTCTGGCTCTTGAGTCTTCACCACGCTCTGGAGATGGCATTCAGTCTTGCCCTGTAGCCTTTTCTCTTTCAGCTCCCAAGCTTCCCTCCCACAGCGCTGCTCAGGCCCCTTTGAATACCAAGTTACAGTCCAGCATCTCGGGACAGGAGACTGTGTTGACAGGCTCCCAAGTTCCTGGGAGATGCTTCATCTAGCCTGCTGAAGGGAGGAAGCTGTAACCCCT
Organism: Alligator sinensis; assembly: GCF_000455745.1. NCBI lineage: Eukaryota > Metazoa > Chordata > Crocodylia > Alligatoridae > Alligator > Alligator sinensis. Next base: position 577,912 of record NW_005842791.1, read on the forward strand.
CCCCCTCCCTACTGCCTGCCTTTGTGGAGAGGGTCAAATGGCTTTTTCTCCGTCGGCCTGTCCCTTCTGAGGACAGTGTAGTGTAAAGGCCGAGTGAGACCCTGAGGAGGTAGGCTGGCACTCTGTCCCTCCCAGACCCTCCTTCGGCTCTCCTGGGGTGCAGCCTGTTTGGTGTCTCAAAGCCATGCTCTAAGTCTGTGCAGTATGACTTCATGGTCATGTGACCGTTGTCCGCAGTGCATCTGCACCCCATGCCCATTGGGTGTTCTCCCTGTCCCTTCTCAGCAAGGGCTGCAGGGTCGAGTGCCTTCAGAGACAGTACACTGTTGCATTTTCGTGGCTGCCTTGTGTGTCTGCAGTGTGGCTGGGAAGGTGCGTGGGTCCATGAGGTGCTACAGCAATGTCACGGTGCCTGGGCCTGGTCCCTTGTGGCTGGATGGGGGGAATGTGGGTGGCAGGAGCCGAGGGGCCTTGGATGGCAGGTCTGCCCTCTTCTGACGGTGACAAGGCTGAGGTTCTTGCTGGCGAGGGGAGGATGGGAGGGGATTAGTGAGATGGGCAAGATAGAGCAGGTTGATCAGGAGCTGCTATTTGCAGTTTGTTTTAGGACAAAAGGGGCTAGCTGGGAAGGATAAGCAGCAGGTACAGTGCCGATAGGCACTGTGGTGTTGTGTAGGTACTGCAGCCTGTGGAACTCCCTGCTTCAAGGAGTCCTTGAGGCCAGGACCTGTCAGGGTTCAGGAAAAGATCAGGCACTCATGCACGCTGAGTGCCCTTAGCAGGGTTGAGGTTGTGATTGCCAGATGGGATCCTTTGAAAATGCCAACTAGACTTGAAGTGTGGGGGAGGCCCTGGTGCTCCAGCCCATGGTTTGGCCCCTGGGAGTGGCAGTGGGGCCAGCTTCCTGAGGCCTGCTGGTCTCAAGGGTTTTCTAGTTTTCCTCTCAGGTGTCTGTCAGCTTCCATTCAGAGTGGGGCTGGCTGACTCTGGTGTGGGCTGTAGTCGTGGTGGGGAGCCCGAACCCAGGACCTGGACAAGGGCCTTCTCTCACCACCTAGAAGCGTGTCTTAAGCTGGGGTGTTGGACCCCCTCTTCTCCAACCCTTTTGATTCTTACCCTCACTTTTGCACCTCCAGGTGCTCTGGAGCCTGTACCCAAAGCCAGTGGAGAATTTCTGGGTTTGCCCTGCATCACTGTATAGCCATGGGCATGTTGTTCTTTTGTACAGCGGGTGTTGCTATGCATTGCAGTGGGAGGCTCTGTGATTGGTCCCTTGTGATCCTGAAGCACTTGAGTCCCTGGGGCAGATGATGCTGGGAACAAAATTGGGAGGAGGGGGTGGCTGGGGGGGGACACTTCTGACCTTCTAACCACCATGGCTGCCCCTTGCCTGATACGCCTGCCCCGGCAGGTCCTTGCTGCACGTGAGCCATGGCTAGCAACGTCACCAACAAGACAGACCCACGCTCCATGAACTCGCGTGTCTTCATCGGGAACCTCAACACGCTGGTGGTGAAGAAGAGCGATGTGGAGGCCATCTTCTCCAAGTATGGCAAGATCGTGGGCTGCTCCGTGCACAAGGGCTTTGCCTTCGTGCAGTATGTCAATGAACGCAATGCCCGCGCAGCTGTGGCGGGGGAGGATGGCAGGATGATTGCTGGCCAGGTCCTAGGTAAGTGTCCCTGAGGTGCGCCTGGCCTGTACTTCAGGGATGGCAGGCAATTGTGAGTTGGGTTCTCGGTGAGTGTGCAGCTGTGGCACTACCCTGGACCAGATGCCTTTACCCCACACAGGACAAGTTTAGCCCTGGCCTGCTCTCATTCAGCCTCCCCCAGAAGTGCACGCTGCCCTGTTTGTGTCCCATTGTGAACACTTAGGCCAGAGGCAGTGGAGGTCATCAGGAAGTGTCCCCTGGCCATGGCTCTGACCTGGCCTGTGTAGTCTGCAGATGGCAAGATGCTCGCTAGGTATTGGGTGAGCCTTGGCCTCCACCCCTATGCACAGAGCACATGCCACCCTGTGCCATGCGCTCACATGATATGGGAGGAGCTGTTGGCAGTGAGGAAGCAAATTGAACAGAAGTAAATGAGTTGGGAGCTCGGACTGGGGGGACGGGTTTGACCTTCTGTGTGCTGTGATGTTGCCTGTTCCCCACCCAAACCCTGTTTGGTCACAATACTATGGCTCTGGCACTAGTAAGGAATGGGGCTGCTCCCTCATTGCACGCCCATCTCTTTTTTTCCTCAGACATAAACCTGGCAGCCGAGCCGAAGGTGAATCGAGGCAAGGCGGGTGTGAAGCGATCGGCGGCGGAGATGTACGGGTCAGTAGCTGCACCACCTTCTCCGTCCCCTCTAGTCAGGTCGGGACCGTTATGTTTTCTATATCGCGTTGGTGCTGTGCGTGGGCACCTCCTCTCTTTCTGTCTCCCAGAGGTGGGGAGGGACTGTTGGGAGGCAGCTTGCTGGAGGTATCTCCGCTGGGGGAGCATATCCTGGCCACTCAGCCCCTATCCTGGGCTGTGACTCCTGGCTACCTGGGACTGGGGAGTGGCGGCCCAGGCCTATGCCACCTCACCTCAGTCAGTGCCAGGGAGCATGCAGGGGCAGAGGCAGGTGCAGAGGCAGGCACTGGTGGGCTTGCCCAATAAAGCTGCCTCATCTGCCTGCAGCACAGATGCTGTGCGTGTGACCTGCACTGGCAGTCTGGGGAGTCTGGGATGCTCTGCCCTCCCTCCATGGGAGGTGGTGTGGTGCTTGGCACCCATGTTCCTCACCTTCTCAGTTGGGTCCCTCCCCACCTCTTCCCCTACTCCAGGGCGCCTGCCCCTCCTGATCCCATTGCCTGGGTTCTCTCTTTCAGGTCTTCCTTTGATCTGGACTATGACTTTCAGCGGGATTACTATGACAGGTATGTCACTGTCATTGCATACTGCAGGTATTTTGGTGAGCTACAGCCCAGGGGGAAGGGGGTGGAGCCGTTGATTCCCATGTGGGAGCTGCAGTGCCATTGGCCCTCTGAAGGGCAGTGAGTAGCCTTCCCAGGTGCTTTTGGGCCTGGGGTGCTTACTCTTCTGGGGCATTTGCATGCTAGCAGTAGAGGGCTGGGGACTCACCCTGATCTCTTCCACTGCTCCTAGGATGTACAGCTACCCGGCACGTGTGCCCCCACCTCCCCCCATCGCCCGAGCGGTGGTGCCCTCAAAACGCCAGCGTGTCTCTGGCAATACCTCCCGCCGTGGCAAGAGTGGCTTCAACTCCAAGAGTGGCCAGCGGGGATCGTCCTCCAAGTCTGGTAAATGTACGTGTCAGACCCATGGTGCTGCTTCTGGGGAGTGGGGGTGGTGGGACACAGTGCACCCCCTCTTCCCCCCTACCCCCCAGTCCTCTGTTCCCTTGCTGGAGCCCTAACTCACTGATGGAAGGGGGCAGCCGTGTCTCATGCATCCTATGCTCTTCCCTATAGGACAAGTAGGCAGGTCTACCTTGGGCCACGTGTTGTTTGTAGTGCATCTGCTTCTTGCTTGTGTTGGCATGTAGGTCTTAGTCTCAGGCCCTGGGAGTGGAAGGGGATATGGAGTAGTCTGTATCTTTGTTAGGTTGGGCCTCAAACCCATCAGGGCCCACAGACTGATCTCTGCCCTGGTCCTCTTGGCTTTCAGTGAAAGGTGATGATCTCCAGACCATTAAGAAGGAGCTAACCCAGATCAAACAGAAAGTGGATTCCCTGCTGGAGAGCCTGGAAAAGATCGAGAAGGATCAAAGTAAACAGACGGGTGAGAGGGCGGGCGGTGATGGGTGTGGGGCTCCTATTTGGGAACCTTGGGACCACCCCATCCAGGGGGCAGTGGGATGAGGGAAGCTTTTTCTTTCATCTGGAGGGGGAGGGAGCTCTTTCTTCCCTCTGGAGCAGCTGCGCGAAAGACTCTATAGTCTCTAGGAGGCAGAATGTTCCCCTGATGTGCCCCTCTTCTCTTGTCCCCTGCAGAGCAGAAGAACGACAAGTCTGAGGAGGAGCAGAGCAGCAGCTCCATGAAGAAGGAGGAGAGCAATGTAAAGCTGGAGTCTGAGGCAGGGGCAGATGACTCTGCCGAGGAGGGGGATCTACTGGATGATGATGATAATGAGGATCGGGGTGACGACCAGGTATGAACCTGGGGGTCCAAGAGAGCGGGAGTAGGGGCGGGCGTCCCTGTCTCTAATCCCGCCCCCCCCTCCACATCCCTGTCCCCTCTCATAGCTGGAGTCCATCAAGGGTGATGAGAAGGAGGCAGAAGAAGGAGAGGACGACAGAGACAGCGCTAATGGCGAAGATGACTCCTAAGCACCCAGTGAAGCCCCCGGCAAGGTGCCCATCTGATATTTGAGCCTGTCACTGGCCCCTCCCCCGCCTCCTCCTCACTGCCCGCCCCCTGTGTTCATGGTGTTGTCTCCTGCCACATCCCTGCTCTCATCGTAGTTCTGTTAAGTCCCCTGTAATTTTCCTCTTTTAATTTTGATACCTCTTTATGACTTAACAATAAAAAAGGACGTATGGTTTTTACCTGGTGCATTAACCTGTACCTGTTATTTCCGGGGTGAGGCATGAGGGATAGCAGGAGGCCCAGCTGTCTGACCGGCCGGCAGGCCTGGCCCCTCTTTCTCTCTGCCAGTAGGCTGAGGAGTAAAAGATGCTCGTCCTAGTGAACAGGAACCTGGTTTGGAAGAGGTTTAGATGCTGCATGTGGGGCTTATGCTGATCACCACCCTGCGTCCTACACTTGCAGCCAGCCACTGTCAGTCTGTCTCCTGGTAGCTGCCTGTATTAACCAGGCTCCCGGAGCCCTATGATTGGCGTGTTATGAATTCATGGTGCACAGCCACTGCTCCCCGGAGGAGGGCAGATGTGTGCTTTTCCTCTGAGGCCCCTCTGTCTGGGCATCACTGGGTGGGAGAAGATGGTGGTTACTTCCCCGACTGGCTTTCAGCATCAATTCCCTTTGCAGGGAATTGCTCCTGGATGGAGTGGAGCAGTGTGCGCCCTGCAGGGGCCGGTATCAGTCTTGCTGTGGGTGGAGGCATCCTATGCCCTTGGCAGCACACACAGAGTGTTGTGGCTGTGCTTGCTCTTGCTGCATCCCAGGGGTGATCTGG
>NW_005842791.1:583074-597742 GCF_000455745.1 Alligator sinensis
GTTGAAGGGGGTGGGGGGCTGGCATTTGGGGGGCTGTGGGCTGCCAAGGGGATTAATACTAGAGCCATTGATTGTTGCTTCAGGGGCAGAGTAGGGGAGCGCACTGATACACGCTTCCGTGCCTCCCCCTCACTTTGATTCCCTCTCCACCCGCAATTTCAAGCCAACTGCCTGGCAGCTGCAGCATATCTAATCGGGCAGCGCTAAGGGAGTCACTTGACTTCATAGCTCATTGCCATCTACCTGATTCCTGCTAAACTCTTCTCCCCAGGGGTTAGCAACACTCTCAGTAATGTTCTTGACATTCCACTAATCCAGGTATCCTTCCTTCTGGTGTTTGGCAGTGCTCTCTTTGCTGCTTCTGGTCGCATCGCTCCCATTTCCCAGCCCTGTCCGCTCTTAACTTTCGCTAAAAACATTTAGTGTGGTGTGAAAATACCACACTTCCAAGAGACTTGAGAAGGCTTGACTGGGTTTTATGAGCCTGAAAGCAATGCACAATTAATACTAAGGTCTGCAGGACTAAAGGCCATGTGTTTTGCTCAGTTCTTTTTTCTGATTTGAATGTGTAAAGTGTGATGGGGCAAGCAAATACACTCTCCAATAAAGTTGTTTTGTTTTGTTTCAGTCTAGAAGTGAGTAGCATACGCCTTGCTCTCATGGCACAGACATGCACAATCTTGATAAGCAGTGCCAGGTTCTGCTGGCCAGGTCCAGTCCTTGGGTCTAATCTGGCTTCAGGGGGTGGCACAGCTTTACCTTGATCTGTCTGCAGGGGCAGAGCAGAGCAGCCCCGATTTGCTTTCCCTGGGAGATTTTGGGGGACTAGCCCAGATCCAGATGTGCTGGTGCGACAGGAGGGGTGAGAATCAGCCCAGCCTGATCTACATGTGCAGGGATAGGGTCTGATTCCCCTTCAGACCAGTAGTCTACTTGCGGCCACACAAAGCTTCCACTGCTCCCTGCTGTCCCTGCTTTACTTGTCTGGGCTATGTCTGGCCAGCGCTTGGAGCACACGGGTGCACATGGGCAAGGCGGTACCACATTGCTGTCTATGCCCATGCATAGAAGCGGTGAGTGGCACAGCTAGCATCTCTAGTGCAGGCTTCACCGCTTGGGAATACAGCTCCACAACCAGGCTTTGTAACTGGAGGCTTGGGCCCTGCCCCCAGCTGCCCTTTGGTTTCTCAGTGACCTGACTCACAGTGCCAGCGAGCATGAAGTGCATTTCCCCAGGGGTGGGATCTTGTGCTGTACCAGCTGGGTGGTTGGCATGGAGTTTGGCTTCCTAGTGCCAGGACTGGAGGCAGGAGGCTGTGCGTTGGCAAGCTTGTGTAACTAGCCTGGCTCTGCAGCTGGTCCGAAAAAAGATGCTTCCCTAAGAAATTCCTGCCTCTTTTCTGGGGCAGCGGGCCTCCAGCCTGGCTTTCCCACTCCACCACCAGCCCTGGCTTCTGGTCAAGGCCCTCAAGTAGCTTCTCCTCTGCCTCTGCTTTCACCATGGGGCAACTAGATCCTAGCTGCACCAATTGGCATGCACAATGGCAAGGGGGGGGCTACTGGCTTCCCATTGGCCAATTGGAAAGTGTTGCCAATCAACCAATCAGAGTGAAAGCTGCCTACAGGGCCGTCCCAGCCTATCCGGGCTCACTCTGCCCCAGTTCAGGCCTTTGGCTCCTAGTAGACTGCTGCCGCCCTGTGGACACAGGGTGTCACAGCAGGGGGAGGTGGCGGTAATAATCTGTGTTTGGCCCAGCTTCTCTCCCCTCTGTGATGGTGGTGAACAAAGTAAGGCTGGAAGGGACCTCAAGGGATCATCTAGTCCAGGGCTTGCCTTCCAGCCATGAGCAGCAACCCAGTGCAGAGCTGGGTGAATGCAGGGCTTGGGAAGGCTACATGCAGCTGGGGTGGCCCACCCTCACACCACCCACATCAGGCTTCTGATTTTTCCTTAACCCGATCACAGTGCAAAGCAGGCCAATCCGGCACCTCTGGGCCCAGCGGGATGTTGCGCTGACTCTCACTTCACCCTTGCTGGGAGGCAGCAGCAGCTGCTTTGTTGCTTTCCAGCCAGCACTGACGCCTTGAGATGGTGGGCAGCTCTAGGGTTTTGAAAAGGGTTGGGGGGTGCAGACAGTGCAGTGTATTAGCTCATCTAACACAGCACTCACTTTTCCTCAAAGTAAGAAGCAACTGAAAGCTTCGCTAATAAACGGGCCCTGAGCCCAGATTATTGTTTAAAACTGAAGCTTTATTGGCGTGTGCATTCATTTCCTCTGTCATATATGATCTAGAAAAACACAACAGACAAAACTAAATGCATTTCATCAAAAGACTGTTTCATTAGCCTTGTCACTACAGTTAAATGTATGTATGGACTACAGAAGGAGGTGGCATGATCAAGCCAATAGGCAATTAACTGGCAGCTGGAAAAAAGGTATTTATACCCGAAAGCTTGCAAAGAATTTTTCCAGCTATTTGAGTTTGCTTAATGAAAGATACTAGATTTACCCAAAAAACCGTGTCTCCCTATGGTGATGCATATGGGTAAAATATAACCCAAACTATAGCTACACCATGATGGTTTCTACATTAGCTATTACCAGACAGGAAAGAGATCTGGGAGTCAGCGCAGATAGTTCAGTAAAACATCAGCTCAGGGCTCAGCAGCCCTCAAAAAGGCAAACAAAAGGTTAGGGATTATTAAGAAGGGAATTGTGCACAAAACGGAAGGTATCATGATGCCCCTTTATACATCCATGGTGCATCCACATCTTGAAGACTGTTCCCGGTTCTGTTCCCTGCCCCTAGAAAGGAGATAGAGAAGGGCAACAAGGATGATGAGTGCTATGGAGGGTCTTTCAGATGAGAAGAGACTAAAGAGCTAGGCCTATTCAGTTTAGAAAAGAGATGCTTGAAGAGGGGCCATGGTAAGGGTTTACAAAATAGTAAATAGTGAAGAGATAGTCAATAGGAATTTATTATTTACTGTTGTTTACCATATAAGAACTAGGGGGTCAGAAAAAGAAGCTAGTGGGTCATCAGTTTTAAACTAAGACAAGGAAGTTCTTTTATATACAAGGTACAAAATTAAAATGTGACATTCATTGCCATCAGATGTCGGGGGAGCTGACAGTTCGGCTAGATTCAAAAAGGGAGTGGACACATTCATGGAGGAAAGGGGCATTGGTAGCTATTAAGCACGGGTGTGAGGGGCACAGCCTCTGAATTAGAGCTTCCTATACCCTCAGTGCTGGAGGCTGCAAGTGAGACGGGTTGTGGTGGGGAACCTTGCTCAGGCCTAATTCACTCTTCCAGCATTGGCTCTTTCCCCCGGTGTGCCATAGGAGACTGAAAATGGCTATTCTTATATATTCTTATGACCAATATTTTGCAACCTTTTTTTTTGCATTTTGTGCCCTGCTACACAGATGCCGGCTTGCAACTGCTCTTCCTTGCTTCTCGCCAGCCCATCTCTGCAGAGCCTGACCCCTGGCTTTCCCCCACCTGCTCCCAGTGTCCTCAGTGCAGAGAGGGTCACAAGTGGCTGGAGGGGTTGGGGCCTTTTCTAGCTGGCCTTCCCTCAGGAAGGGGTGGGGGGAGTAATTTATACCAGATGCTTAGCCCTGCCACTGCTCCTGCTCTGGTTCTGGGGCTCCCCTCCTCCCTAGTTTCTGTCTCTTACTGGTTTCCCCCCACTCCCTTGCCAACTGCACCCCACTGCAGAATCAGGCAAAGTAAAGAGGAGGAGGATTGTTCATCTGTGGGTAAGTGCATCTTTGGTCCTCTGAACACTGAAACCACAGTGCCCCAACACTCCCTGCACAACACCCCTGCGCTCACAGCCAATGCCCTGCTTCTGAAAGCCCCTCCCCGGTGTCTTCCCCTGCCCTGGAGGGGCTTCATGTGTCTGGCGGGAGGGGGTGGGTTGCTAGCTAATTTTGGTTCTGTACATTTTTTGGTCCTCCCATCTGTCTTTGCACCTCCTCTCGTCCCTGCAACCCACCCATCCACTCTCCCCACCACTCTCCACCCCCATATTTTCCTTTTTGTTTCTTTGCAGATATATATAACACCCCGCCATGAATAAATGAAACAGAACTTTTTTTGTGGGGGTGGGGTTGGACAAAAGAAACCAGAGAAACTCACAGCTGCTGATTTCTTGATAATAAAGGGTAGAAGCCTTGACAGTGTGTACCTCTGGGTCTGGGGCGGCATGGGGATATCTTGAGCGTGCGTGTGTGTGTGTGATCCCTATCAGTGCAGGGATTGTCCCTGGGGAGGGGGTTGTGCTTAACCCAAATACTGTATTTGTTTACACACAAAGCACTCCACTGAATGTATATAAAAGCACTCCACTCTATCTATCTATCTATCTATCTATCTAATGTTATATATACTATAATATAATATGCATCCTGATATTCTGAAAGGCAGAATGAAGGCAAGAAAGGGTTTTTTGGGGGGGCAGGGGGAGGGTTTATTTTATTTTTATGTTATCATTGTATACAGCAGGCACCAAGCCTAGTCATAGAATCATAGAGAAGAATGCTAGAGAAGTCGGGATGGAAGGGATGGAAGGACTGCCTACACGGTCAGATGGGTCACTAACTGGCTGGAGGGCCGCAGCCAGAGGGTGGTGGTGGATGGGTCTTATTCGACCTGGAGGGGTGTGGGCAGTGGGGTTCCCCAGGGCTCGGTCCTCGGACCCGCGCTGTTCAACATCTTCATCAGCGACTTGGGCGAGGGGGTAGAAAGCACCCTGTTCAAGTTCGCAGATGACACTAAGATGTGGGGTGAAGTGGGTATGCTAGTAGGAAGGAACAGGCTGCAATCAGACCTAAACAGGTTATAGGGGTGGGCGGATGAGAACAGGATGGGGTTCAACACTGACAAGTGCAGGGTAATGCACCTGGGGAGGAAGAACCAGCAGCAAACCTACAGGCTGGGGGACTCCCTTCTCGCCAGTGTTGAGATAGCAAAGGATCTTGGAGTCATCGTGGATGCCATAATGAACATGGGCCGACAGTGTGGGGATGCGGTCAGGAAGGCCAACCGCACCTTGTCATGCATCCACAGGTGCATCTCAAACAGGTCCAAGGAGGTGATCCTCCCCCTCTATGTGACACTGGTCAGGCTGCAGTTGGAGTACTACGTCCAGTTCTGGGCGCCGCACTTCAGGAGGGATGTGGACAGCATTGAGAGGGTCCAGAGGAGGGCCATCTGCATGATCAGGGGGCAGCAGGGCAGGCCCTACAAGGAGAGGCTGAGGGACCGGAACCTGTTCAGCCTTCACAAGAGGAGGCTGAGAGGGGATCTAGTGGCCTGTTACAAACTAGTCAGGGGGGGACCAGCAGGCATTAGGAGAGTCCCTGTTCCCCCAAGCACTCCCGGGAGTTGCAACAAACAACGGACACAAGCTAGCGGAGGGTAGTTTCAGGCTAGACATCAGGAGGCGCTACTGCACAGTCAGGGCGGCTAGGATCTGGAACCAACTTCCAAAAGAAGTGGTGTTGGCTCCTACCCTGGGGGTCTTTAAAAAGAGGCTGGATGAACATCTGGCCGTGGTCGTTTGACCCCAGTATGCTTTCCTGCCACGGCACGGGGTCGGACTAGATGATCTCCTCAGGTCCCTTCCAACCCTACCAACTCTGAAACTATGGATCTCCAGATCTTATCTAGCCCAACCCCCTGCAATGACATAAGCATACACATTGCATATGATTTGTGTGTGCATGTGCATTTATACAGACATATGCATACATGCCTTTTCACTAAGACACACATTCAGACAGGATAGGGCAGGATTGTCCCTATCCAAACCACCCCATATAAACCATAATCAAACTCTGCATAAGATGACTGTCAACCCTGACCCAACACAGATCTAACACCCTAACCTGCCACAGGTAAAGCAGGGGAACCACAGCAGCCAATGTTCTGCATCTATGAAATGTAGTCAAAAGATGCTCAAGGGATCCCAGCTAGGCCATGTCCCCCACTACAGAGGAAGGCAACCCTCCCCTCTCCCCATAGTCGGTAATAACTGGATCCTGGGGTAAAATTCCTTGCTGACCCCAAATATGGCAAGCAGTTTGACCCTGAGTGCAAGACCTTCTAGCCAAGAACCTCTGGCTCTGCTCTCAGCAGGAGCATTGGCACACCCTAGTCAAAATCCCCAGCCTTAGCTGCAGCCAACAACCAAGGAAGCCTCTGAGGAAGGCTTAAAAACACCCTAACACATATAGCAGAAAGTAGGGACAAGGGGGTTGGCAACCAGCAAAGCCCAGAAGCATGAGAAATACCCATGGTAGAATATAGGCACAGCTGTGCCTAGATTATCCCCAACCAGCAACTGTCCAACCTCTTTTTGACCATCTCCAGTGAGGTTGCAAATCCACAACTTTCTAGGCATTCATTTCCCTGATATCCAATCTAAACTTGCTTTGCTGCAGCTTCAGGCCATTCATCCATGCCCTACTCTCTGCAGCAAGACAGAAAAAGGTGTTTTTACTTTCCATGATAGTAGGCAACCATCAATCTTTCTGAATCATGGTGTATGCACAAGATGGCACAAGACCTTTTGATGTATAGGCAGGAATGGAGCCTGCCTAGACCTTTCACTCCTCCTTTACACCACTGAGATTGTCCCTTCTCCTCCATGTAGGAGACCTGGATTCAAATACTGAGTGCCAGGATTTGGTCTGGCCTTGGGGTACTATGTTCCCCAACACTGAACCACAAGTATTTGACAGTTGCTTTTGTGGCATCTCTTAAGTGCCTTTCCGGAAGCTGAATATGCCCATCAGCTTCTCGTCATATGACTTGCTCTCCAAGTCCTTTATCATCTTTATCACCTGCCTCTGCACCCTTTCTGACTTCTCCATGTCCTTTTTAAAATGTGGAGCTCAAAACTGCACACAATACTCTAGATGAGGTATTGTGCTGTGTAGAGAGGCACGATAATCTTCCTTATTTTGCCCCAAATGCTTATATTGATACATCCCAAAATGGTGTTTGCCTTTTGTGCAGCTGCTGCAGACACGTATCGAGTCTGTGATCTACTAAGATTCCCAGATCCTTCTCTGTGGTGTTGCCATCCAGCCAGGTATCACCCATTTTGTATTTGTGTTTTTGATTATTCCTCCCAAAGTGTAGCACTTTGCATTTGTCAGCACCAAACTTCATCCTGTTAGCTCCAGTCCAGCTTTCCAATCTGTCAAGATCCTTCTGAATTATGCTCCCATCTTCCAATGTGTTCATGATCCTTCCCAGTTTTGTGTCATCTGCAAATCTGCTCAAGACACTCTCTATGCCAGCATCCAAGTCATTAATAAACACGGTGAACAGCACCGGGCCCAGGACAGACCCCTGTGGGATGCCTCGCAACCTTCTGCCATTCTGACATGGATCAATTAATAATTACTCTTTGCTTGTGGCTATGGTGCCAATTGTCTATCCGCCTTAGAGTAGTTTTGTTCAGGCCACATTTCTCCAATTTGTTTTTTGGACCTTGTTACAAGCCTTGCTGAAATCCAGATACATGATATTCACTGCAGTCTCTCCATCCACCCAAGCAGTTGCTTTGTCAAAGGAGATCAGGTTTCTTTGACATGATTTGTTCTCAGTGAATCCATGATGGCTGCTTCCGATCAGCTTTTCCTCCTCCAGATGCTTGCAAATGTTGCTTCCTTAGGATAAACTCCAATAACTTCCTAGGCACTGAGGTGATGCTAACCAGTCTGTAGTTGCCCAGGTCCTCCTTTTTGCCTTTTTTAAAGAGAAGCACTATGTTGGCTCTTTTCCAGTCCTCTGATACCTGCCCCATCTCCCACAACTTCATAAAGGTCAAGGGCTCCACGATCCCTTCTGCCAGTTCCTTCTGTACCCTGGGATGAAGTTCATCAGGCCCTCCTGACTTCAATTCATTTAGCCTGATCAAAAGGTCTGACCAGCTCTCTTGTTATCTCCTCTCTCAGCTTGTCCCTTTCCTTATCCAAATAATCTTTATTGAGTGCCTGGCTGCAGCTTGAATTTTTTTTTGAAGACCAAGGTAACGTAGCTGTTGAATAGCTCTGCTGTCTTTGCATCTTCTGTTAAGAATTCTCCTGGGCTAGTTAAGAGTGGACCTACAGCTTCCTTGGTCCTTTTTTTCTGGCCAACATACTTACACAACCTCTTCTTGTTGTCCTTAACTTCCTTCACCAGGTGCAGCTCGTTCTTTATCTCTGCTTTCCTGATTTTTTTCCTGCAGGTTGTTGCAATTTCCTGGTATATCTCCTTGGTGACCTCCCCATTTTCCCATTGCCTGTACGTTTTCCTTTTACATATGAGGCATTTTAGAAGCTCTTTGTGCAGTCACATTGGTCGCTTGATGTTCTTTTTGTTCCTCCATTGTGTCAGGACAGTTTTTGTCCTTCCAACACCGAGCCCTTTAGAAGCTTTGGCAGTCTGTCTATGATGTCCTGAGTTCAAGCGCCAGGCAGACAGTACACTTCTCAGGACCCTAAATCCAAATGACAAATTGGTGCCTCTGTCCTCCACAGAAGGGAGTCACTAACCACCACCACTCTTCTTTTCCTTCTTGTGCACTAGTCCTAGAGCCCCTGTCCCATACTGCTCTCCAGACTGCTGCCGCCTCTGCCTCATTCCTGCAGAAGTCCTCTCCTTTTTCTCATCCTTAGCATTTCCACTGCAGAGTGCTTGAAAGCAGCTGTTGACTTCAATCTGCTGCTCTTCAATCCTGGGGGCCTCCTTTTTCAATGCTGCCACTTCTCCTCATTGCCGTTTGGCCTCACCAGTACCAACCTCTCATAACTCCTGTCCAAATACTCTCCCTAGTTCTGGATGCAACACGGCATGGATACCCGTGCGTCCAACCTTTGAATCTTTTTCTCCAGGGTAAGCACCAGCTTACGCTTGGTGCAGATGAAGTGCTTCCCGCCCTCTGGGAGGAATATGAACGTGGCACATCCCATGCAGGTCTGGCCGACTCAGAAATGCCAGGGTCTTTCTTTCTATAGTACTTTTTACAGGCTGCAGCTTCCAGCTCCTCTTGTTTATTCCCCACACTTCCCACATTTGTGTACATGCATCAGATGTATTTTGCATTTTGACCTCCTCATTTCCCTTTTGTGCTGCTTGTTGCTGTCCTGTAGCTCGCTGGCCTTTTCCCAGAGCGGAGTTGCTTCTTCTGGTTCTTTCCCTTCTGGATTGCATGCTCTGTTACCAGAAGGTATTGATCACCATCCCCTCTGGAGCCTAGCTGCAAGTTCTCTTTACAGATAATGCCCAAAGATGCTCTTCCCTGCTCTCACTGGATGGATCCCAACTCCTGATAGCCATGCTCCTCCCAAGAACATTGACCCATTGTCAAAGATGGCAAAGCCTTCACATGAACATCACTGTCTCAGCCACATGTTCACTTCCAGGATATGATGGTCTCTGCCCAGACCCTTGCCCATGAATGGTGCATGCTCCCAGCGCTTGGAGGGGGGATGGCTACACTAGCGATGGCAGGAGTGCTGCGGTGGGAGCCCAGTGGCGGTGAGCAGGGAGCTTCTGCAGACGCAATTGCCACTATTGGCAGTGTGTGGGGGGGTGGTGAGCGCTGACTATGGGTAGGTGACCGCCAGCAGTGGGGAGATGAGTGGCGAATGCTCACAGGCACCGCCGAAAGCCTTTTTGCAGAGGTGCACTGCCACGTGCACCCCTTACACGTCACCCCTGCCCTTGCCTTCAATGGGAAGGATCGATGAGAACACCACTTGTGCTCCAAACTCCTTAATGCTCCCACTAAGAGCCTCATAGTCACCTCTGACCTGCTCAGTGGCAGTATTACCTACATGGACAAGCAGGAAGAGGTAGTGATCCAAAGGATGGATGAGCTTTGGCAGTCTTTCTCTGTGACGTCCTGAATTCAGGCTCCAGGCAGACAGCACACCTCCCCCAAAACTGGACAACCAACTGGTGCCTCTGTCTCCCACAGGAGGGAGTCACCAACTACCATCACTCTTCTCTTCCTTCTTGTGCAGTGGTGCTAGAGCCCCTGCCCCTGGGGCCTTGCACATACTGCTCTCTAGGCTGCTGCCTCCTCTGCCTCATGCCTGCAGATGTCCTCTCCTCCACCTGTTCCTTAGCAGTTCCACTGCAGAGATGCTTGAAAGTGGTTGCTGACTTCAATCTGCTGCTCTTCAATCCTGGGGGCCTCCTTCTTTGAGTAGTCACATGCTGCCACTTCTCCTCATGGCCCTTTGGCCTCTCCAGTACCAACCTCTCATAACTCCTGACCAAGTAATCTTCTGGGTCCTGAATGCGATGTGGCATGGATACCTGTTCTTCCAGTCCGTTCGCTGGGGGCTGCTATTTTACATGGCTGTTTAGCTTAGTTTTACCCCTCGATTATATAAACCATCCCTGCCCAGAGCAAGCCCTGCTAGTCAGTCACTCCAGAAGGGGTAAGAAAAGAAAAGAACAAGAGAGAAAGAAAAGAGAGAGAGAAAAGTAAACACACACCATAGGGAAAAGGGAAAAAGGAAAAAGAATACCCCAAACACACACACACCAGGCATTAGGCAAACACTTTAGCACCAGTCAGTCACCCTAAGGCACTAACACAGACTCTTCAAGGCAGTCCCACACCTGAACTGCTTATCCCAGAGTAACTGCTCTTTGTTTGCTGCTCAGCTAACTCATTGCCCCGGGGCCAATAGGGCCAGCTCAGCCACCCCATGGTTAATCCATCCGAATCTGCCTCCTTAGGTCAAATGGGCCGACTCGAGCTGTCTTGGCCACCTCAGGGCCAATCGAGCTGACTTGGGCACCCCAGGGTCCATCAGGCCGAGTCAGTCACCCTGGGGGTCAATAAGAGTTACTCAGCCACCCAGGAGTCAATCTGATAGACTCAAGTCATCTCAGGGTCAATTTGGGTGACTTGGCTACCCAGGGGTCAATAGGGCCAGGTTGCTTGACTTGGTCACCCTGGAGTTAGTTCAACCAGGCTAGCCATCCCAGGGTTAAGCAGGTTCGGTCCGACTTTGCCTACCTAAGGTCAGTCTGGCTGATGGCCACCTCAGGTCAGCTGGGCTGACTTGACCATCTCAGGATCAATCAGGGTTACTTGGCCACCCAGGGGTCAGTCTAGCAGATGCACCTGTCCTGGGATCAGTCAGGCTGAATCGCTGAGTTGAGTCAGCGATGCCAAGGTCAATTAGGCAGAGAGCTGCCAAATTCGCCACCTCTGTTCCCTTGCAGTTAATTGGGCCATCCCAAAGGTCAGTCTGGCTGACCCATCCAGCTGGGGTCAATCAGGCTAATTCAGCCGAGGGTTGTAGCTGGAGTAGGAGCCGGCTTCAGGCACTCCAGGACGGGACTGGTGCTATAACCAGAGCAGGGCTCTGGGAACAGGGCTGGGACTTGAGCTGGATCTGAAATGCTTGCAGGCTTTAGGCACTCCAGGAAAAGGACTGAAGCGGGCAGGGGGATCATCATGCACACCTTCACCTTGCCAGAGGGGTAGATCTGGGGCAGGGAGTAAATAGGTGCCAGCACTGGTGGCAAGACCACACAAATTTCCCAGGGCTGCCATCAGAGCATGGGGCAGAGGTGACTCTGGCTTGTAGGTGGTCTGAAAGGATGAGCAGGTGTTATAAGCAGCAGCCTGGGCCCTCAGCGTCTCACTCTTGCTGACGGGTCTTCATCGGAGCTGAAGCTGCAGTGCTTTGTGCTTGTGTTAAAGCAGCTCTGCAGGCAGCCAAAGCCTGTGGGGGACTGCAGTGGCTGAGGAGCCCATCACGGGGAATGGTGCCTGCCCTGCAGCAGACACTGACCCTCTCAGGGTAGTGGAGGCCATGCAAGATGCAATGGGTAGAGTTGTGGACAGTGGCTGAGACCACCAGGGGAGGTGGTGAGACCACCAGGTGAGATGATGGTTAGGCCATGTGAGGCTAGTGGTTAGATCACCAGGGGAGCTCCAGAGATCAGGGCAGAGTCTGAAACACAGGCCCAATCCAGGATTAGGAAGCAGATACCAAGGTCCCAGATCCAGGGGCAAGGTCCAAATCGCAAGCAGAGAGCAAGGTTAGGAGTCAGAGGCCAAATTACTGAATCGAGGAAAGAGAAAGGGGAGCAGGGGGAGGTGGAACAACCCCCCAAATCATCCTCTTCACCCCCAGGTTTCCCCCTGCCACATGGATCATTGCTCTGCTGCTGTAGTCACCCCCCCAATCATCCCCTCTGTCTCCCATCGGTCCCCAGATTGCCCTCTGCCCCGAATTGGCCCCTCCATCCACCAATTGCCCCTTGCCACTCAGATCACTGCTCTTCCCCCTCCCCATCACCCCCTCTACCCTCCCTGAATCACCCTCTCAATCGGCCCCATCTGATATCAGGAAAAACTCCTTCACCATTGAAATAGAGAGGCAGTGGGATAGCTGCTTAGGGAAGCTGTGGATTCTCCATCGCTGGAGATGTTCAGGAAGAAGTTGGACACACTGGTCAGGGAAGATCTAGGCTTAGCAATGCCTGTGTTTTCTTGTGGGTATTTCCCATGCTTCTGGGCTTTGCTGTTTGCCGCAGAGGGCCAGGAGGGAATTTCTCTCCCCCACTCCTGTCCTCATTGCCACTGTATGTTTCAGGGTGTTTTTAAGGCTTCCTCAGAGGCCTCTGGAGGTCCTGTAGCCTGACTTCTCCATGAGTCCATGGTTGACTCGGCATGGGGGACCTATCTGAGTGGATCACACTAGGTCAGGGTTTAACAGAGAGGAAACCAAGGTCAAAGTGACGTCTCAGCCTTTGTCCAAAAGAGTAAGCTAAGAGTCAAGATGAGGTAACGGTCATGGCAAGCAGTAGATCCAGGCTGGGAGGTCCAAGAAAGGAACTGGAGCAAGCAAGAGGAGGCAGGAGGGTACAAGCCAGAGGTTCAGATCATGGAGTCACAAGTCAGAGATTCAGAGCAGGCCAGAGATGCAGCAAGGCGATCTGTTGCTCACACAGCTTCCTGCTGTCTAGTCTTATCTAAGCCAATGTGAGTAAGGTCTTGGCCCTTCTCACACCGATTCCCTGACGTCTTCTAACTGGGGCACGGGACTGGATCTGCCCTGGCTGGGCCTCAGCTCCTTACCCTGTTTTTCCAACATAAATGCATTTCTAACTACCCTTTGCTTGCAGCTATTGAGACAGTTGTCTATCCACCTTGCAGTAGTTTTGTCTAGCCCATATCTTCAATAAGCTTATGAGAAGGCCATGGGAGACTTTGCCAAGCCTTACTGAAGTTCAAGTACACTATCTCCATTCCCTTCATTCGCCCAGCTAGCTACGTTGTTAGTGAAGGAGATGAAGTCTGTCTGGCACGATTTCTCTTCAGCACATCCATGCTGGCTGCTTGCAATCAGCATTTCCTCCTTGAGATGCTTACGAAGGGACTCCTGTATAATTTGCTCCTGTAAATTTCTGGGTATTAAAAACTGACTGGTCTCTCAATCCCCACATCCTCCTTTTTTTCTTTTTCTTTTCCTTTTTTTAAAGAGGGGCACTAAGATGACTCTTTTACAGTCTTCTGGTACCTCATCTGTCTCCCACTTCTTGGTCAAAAGAATTACCAAAGTCTCTTAGATCTCTTCTGCCAGTCCTGTCAGTCCCCTGGGAGGAAGTTCATCTGGCCCTGTTGACTTCAGCTCGTTCAAACACACCCTGAATTCACTCAGGGGTGAAGAGCAATGTAAAGTGGGATGCCTAAATCAAGGGTGTCAAATTCATGCTGCCACGAATGCTGGATATGAGACTCGGGGTTGGTCTGTGGGTTGGATCGGGCCCCATGTGCTGGATCCAGCCTGCTGGGCTGGGCTGGTGCAGGTGCCACATTAGTATGTGCCCCAAACTGATTGCATGCTGTATGCAGCCTGCACCAGATGGGCTCTGTGGGCTGCACGCAGTGTGTGGGCCTGAGGCCAGAGTGTGCTACACGCAGCAGGTAGCACTGTGGGCCAAAAGATAGGACTGCACGGGCCATATCCAGTCCACGGGCTGTACCTTTGACACCCCTGCTCTCAATCTTCACACCCATGCGTGCAGCCGCACACACACACGCACAGAGTTGCCTTACGCTCCTGGCAAACACAGCCCTACTCAGAAACCCATGCCCCGGCCACATCAGCTTCTGACCAAAGCCCAGCAATTCTCAACCAGGTGCCACAGCACCCCGGGGTGCCTTGAGATCCTTTCAAGGTGGCCGCACAATGGTAGCACTGCTCGGCGTGCAAACATGATTCACAGGATAAAGACGGGGTCGATTTGCACCTTGCAGACTAATCATGGTGTGTGTAGCACCATGCTCAGCTGAATGAAATGGCGTTATCTATCTATCTATCTATCTATCTATCTATCTATCTATCCCTAAACAAGACGTTCATTCATCCCTCTATCTATCCATCCATCTACTCTCTCTTTCCTTCCTTCCTTTCTTCCTTCCCATCCCCAAGCTACCCTTCTATCTGTCCATCCATTCATCCCCACACAGCGCTTCTTTGTATCTACCCATCCCCACACTGATCTATCTCTCTATCTATCTATCTATCTATCTCATCCATCCGTTCCCACAGACCTGCTTTCCATGTAGCCCTCCTGCCCCTGCAGCCGTCCGCGCGTGTCCGTGTGCGCAGCCCGGGCGGCC
>NW_005842791.1:598043-620317 GCF_000455745.1 Alligator sinensis
CGTGCCCGCCGGCCGCCCTCCCCCGGGGGACCCCCGCTCCTACAGGTGGGGTGCAGCAGGACTGCCCCAGCGCCCGCCGCTTGAGGGGCTGCTCCTGGGTGCTCTGCCAGCCCTGGAGCTGGCCTAGGGGCACAGGCAGGAGGGAGAGGCTGGGGGGGTGGAAGCCAGGCGTGCCCCGTGACCTGCGCCCACCCGGCAGGAGTCGGAGCCGGTGGAGGACTGCGTGCAAAACACGCTCTCGGCCCTGTACCCACCCTTCACCGCCACGGCGCCCACGCTGCTGGGCCAGGTCTTCGACGTGGTGGAGAAAACCTACCGCGAGGATGCCCTGCGCTACACCCTCGAGTTCCTCGTGCCTGCCAAGCATATCCTGGCCCGCATCCAGCAGGAGGCTTGCGTGAGTCTGGCTGTCTGTCTCTTGTCTGTCGGGGAGCCGTCCCTGCTGCAGGCCTGACCTGACCTCCTGATGGAGGGGCAGGTGCGGGCTCGGGAGTGGGGGCAAAGCAGGGCTGGCCAGCTGAGGGGTGGCTCTCGTCGCCGGGAAGCGGGTCATAGGAGAGAGCATAGTCTGGGCAGAGTAAGCCGGGCGATTATGCCTATGTTTTACTGCGGGTATTTCCCGGGCTTTACTGGTTGCCACCCTTCCCCCTTTCTGTTGCGTGTGTCTGGGCATTTTCGAGCCTTCCTCAGAGGCATTGGGTGCTGGCTGCAGCCAACGCTGGGGACTATGGCTGGGCTGTGCCAATGCTCAGCAGAGGCCAGAGGTTCCCGGCTGCAGTTTGCCCCTCTGCTCAGGATCAGACCGATTCCCACCTTTGGGGTCAGGAAGGAATATTATCCCATGGTCAGATTGGTATGGACTTGTGCCGGGGAGTTGGTTGCCTTCCCCCATAGCTGGGGATGTGGCCTCTGCCTGGGATTTCTCGAGCATATATTAACAGCCTTTGCAGCAGCTGGGATTCGGCTGCTGCGGTCCCCCTGCTTTTCCCCGTGGCAGGTTAGGGTGTGATGTCTGGTGTTGTGCCAGGGTCGATGGTTGTTTTACAAAGAGGTTAGATGATGGATGGGTCTGGGCTGGTTTGGATAGGGATGAGCCTGCCTCAGGCAGGGGAGCTGGACTACATGAGCTCTGGAAGTCCCTTCCAGCCCCGCTTCTCTAGGATTTAATATTCTGTGGCGTGGGGGCGGGCAGCGGGTGCAGAGGGGTGGCAGTGGGCAGAAGCCTAGTGAAGGGGCAAGGCTGTCTGACTGGGCAGCAGCCTGGTGTACGGAGAAGGACTGCAACGGGGAGGGGTTCAGAAGCAGGGTCACGTGGCGGTGTGTTGGGGTCTCTCGTGCCCCTCCAGCCCTGTCCCTTTTTCTCCCCCCGCCAGTCCCAGTACAGCGGGTTCGTGTTTTGCCACGAGGGCTGGCCGCTCTGCCTGCACGAGAAGATCGTGGTCCAGCTCAGCTCCCTGCCTTGGCAGCAGCTCCGGCCTGGTGACTTCTACTTGCAGGTGGTGCCTTACCTGGCCCGGGCGCCCTGCCTGGTGCTGAAGTGCCTGGCGCCAGATGGACACAGCATCCAGGAGCTGCCAGTGCCTCCCGAGGCCTACCCATTTCTCTTCACTGCCGAGTGGCTCAATGGCATCAATAAGGACCGGCGCGCGGGGCGTCTGGAACGCTGTCTGCTGGCAGCTGAGGAGCGCGTGCTGCGCCTGCCCTGGACTGAGCTCATCTGTCCACAGTTTGTGCATGAAGGGGGCTTTATGGTGGGCAGGCGATGCCCACCAGGCACCAGCCCTGAGGGGCTGGGGGCACGGAGTCCTGGAGATGGGCACCACTCCAGTGGGGAAAGCCGGGAGGTAGAGGGGGGCGGCCCAGAGGGGGAGTACGTGCAGCTCCTGGAGATCAGCCCCCCCCGGCCCAATGCCCCCCTGGCCTTTGTGCCCCCTGATTCCCAGAGCCGCACCCTGCCTGCCCGCAAGGGCCACAACAAGGGCCGCAACCGGCGCCACCGGGCCTGGCTGCACCCCAAGCCAGGGCGTGAGGAGACCTTGCCCAGGAACCGGACCCGCAGAACTTGGGAAGGGGCACATCTGGGAGGTGGCCAAGGCCAGGGGAGGGTGTTCCTCCAGGATTGGGACATGTCACGGCTGCCCAGAGCTAGGGCAGGGCAGAGATGCAGCCAAGGGGATGGCGAGGACCAGGGGGTAGATGTGCCCTTTGCTGTGGACACACAGAAATCAGGCAAGGAAGGATGTTTGCCCGGAGAGGGGCAGCCAGTGGGAGACCCCGGTGAAGGGTGTTTGCCCGGGAAGGAAATATGGGAAGGAGGTCCTGGAGTGGGGGAGCAGGGAGGAGACCCCAGGGAGGGCTGTGTACCCAGCGAGGAGAAGCAGGGAGGGGACTCCAGAGAGGAGCGTTTCCCTGGGCAGG
Organism: Alligator sinensis; assembly: GCF_000455745.1. Classification (NCBI taxonomy): domain Eukaryota; kingdom Metazoa; phylum Chordata; order Crocodylia; family Alligatoridae; genus Alligator; species Alligator sinensis. Next base: position 600,462 of record NW_005842791.1, read on the forward strand.
AGAGTGTGCCAAGGGAGACAGAGAGACAAGGAGAAGCCAGGGAGGGGCAGAGAGAAGGGGACTGTGCAGACAGACAGCTGAGGAGGGGTCTGGTGGAAGGGCAGCAGGCAGTAGACCCAGGGGAGAGGCAATCTGGAGGGGTCCTGAGGGAGGCACAGCAGGGAGAGGACCGTGGTGGGACAGCCACCTCCCTCCAGCCTAATGCTGCCGGAGCACCAGCCAAGGCCAAGCCACCAGGCTTGAGCAAGGGGCCGGGGCCAGCTGGACCCCCTTGCCCTGGCCAGAGGGAACAGAGCCCCCCGAGTGGCTTCAGAGGGGTGGCTCCTGACACAGAGACAGCACCAGCCAGGGCTCACCTGCAGGCAGGGGGTGACAGAAGCTGCCCCCCAGCCCCAGCAACACCACATCGAGCCCCCAGAGGCAATCGCCGGAGGAGGAAGTGGGGTGGGAGAGGCTGCTCCACTGCTGGAGGCAGGAAGGAGTTTTTGCCCGCAAGGGAGCTGGCCGTCCCTGCCAGCGATGGGCAGGGGTGCATTCCCCAGGGGTCTGAATTGCCTAGCACTGCTGCCAAAGTAAAAAGCCAGGTGCCCCGTGGGACTGGGAAAGAGAGTGTCCCCACTGACACTGGGGTCCCGAACACACTTGCCATGGGAGAAGAGGGCATCCCTGAGAGCCAGGAGGAGGGGGCTGGCACTGACGTCCCAAGGCACGAGGCTGGCACGATGGACGAAACTGGGGACTCCACCCAGCAGGACGGGGTTGTCCCTGGAGAGGTGGATATCCCCACCCCCCTTGCAATACCCAGCACCGAGGGTATGGGAGGTGAGGGTGCCCCTGCCAGTCCAGGGCATGCGACCTCCCAAGCCAACACCGAGGAAAAGACCATGGCCACGGTCCCCAGCCCACAGGCCAGCGCGGGGGAAAAGCTCATCACTGGATCCCCGAAGCAGATGGAGCCTGTTGTGGCTGGAGAAGCCTCAGCAGAGAATGCCCATCCCCCTGAGGGAGCAACAGAGCCCAGCTGCCCCCCTGGCTCCCTGCCCTCCACCTCAGCTGTCCTTGGGCAAGATGTGGACTGGGACCTCCTGCGCTCTGGCATCTTCCAGCTGACAGGTGAGAGCCGTGGGCTGGCACGTGGCACAGACTGTCTGGCTGGGGCCTGGCACATCAGCGCCTTCAGTTCCCGGGCTTAGGGTCTAGTGCCTGCCAGCCTACGGGCATTGCCCTACCAAAGAAGCAGGCTTCCCAGGGCACGAGCAGGCTATATAACCTGACAGCCCAGCTCTGGGACAACAGCAGCAGTCTCAGCTGCATGGCCACATGAGGCACAAGCTGCCTCCACCCCCATATCCTAGGGCAGTCCTCAAACTGTCCCAGGCTCAAAGGCGAGCACCCAAAGGAGAGGGCTGGGGAATGGGGCATGGTGCCAAAAGTGGAGGCCTTGCTTGTGCTATGCAGGACCACAGGCAAGGGTTTAGCAGCATGATAGCAGCCTCCCAGAGATCACCATCCATCTCCATGTGCTGGGGGCTGCCATGGGTCCAGCCAGTGCCCCGGGCTGCCCTCACCCTAGATTTGGCTCCGCAGGAGGCATGGACCGGGCTGGAAGGGCTGTGCTGGCCGTCACCCTGCCGCCCCCAGGGGATCCAGCCCAAGCCCTGGCCCAAGAGGAGTTCATCAAGGCCCTGAGATACCTGCACTCGCTGCTCAGGTAATGCCAGCAACAGAGGAGGGGCAGGGACAGGGCAGAGTCCTCCGTTCCCGAGGCTGCCCCACATCCAGTGTGCTTTCCTGTGCACCCCAACAGCTCTCTCTTGTCTCTTCCCCTGTGTAAGGCCACAGCTCGCCCCATATACCCTGCCTTGTCCCCCTGTGTCCCTAGAGTGTGGCCCTATCCCCCAGCTGCTCTCGCAGCTCCCCCACACACCTCCACCATTCCTCCCGTTGCCCCACATAGCCCCCAGCTCTGACATGGGCTGCTCCCCAACCCCCCTGACATTACCAGGAGCCTTCTGTGCCCCTTCCAGTCATTCCCCCCCCACCGCCCCCACTGCTGCTCTCTGGGTCCCCGTGGGAGCTGCCACCTCTTAACTCCTCGCTGTCTTCTGCCTCGCAGGAAAGAACAGCAGGAGCTGGGGTTGATGGTGCTGCTGGACCTGCGGCAGGGGGGGCTCTTGTCCCCCCACTCCCCTGCGCTACTGGCAGCCCTGCAGGAGCTGCAGGTACTGCCCCTTGCACCCCCACTGCACGATCAGGCCCGCTGCCTGCCCCCACCCTGCACAGCCCCGCTGCCTGCCTGGGCCCTGCTGCCTGCCCCATAACCCCTCACAACCCTGCTCCCCACGCCTGCTCCTCTGCCCACTGCCTGCTGCTTCCTCGCTGCCTGCCCCATGCCTTTTACAGCCTCCACCCCGGTCCCCCTGCCCAGCTCCCACCCCCAAACCGCCTTTCCCATTCCTCGCACAGCCTTCTGCCCTGCTCTTCCTCTGGGCCTGCTCCCTGCTGCCCTTCTTGGTAGTCGGGGGTGCCAACCTCCCTCCTCCTTGCCCTGCAGGAGGTGTCCCCAGCACTCGTGAACCGCCTGCTGGTGTTGGCCCCACCGGGGGACCCTGGGAAGCTGGCACTCGCTCAGGTATGGGGTTGGCAGTAGGGGCAGTGCCTGGGTAGCAGTGCGGTTGCAGGGGGTGACCGCAAGGGACTCCTGCTCAGGAGGATGGCGGGTTATTGGGGTTTCTGTGAGCAGAGGGACAGCAGCAAAGGGTCCCTGACAAGGGTTTCCTTTGCAGGAGGCGGGCAGGCATGGGGGGGGCCTGGTGAGGGGCATGGAGGAGGCAGCGGGGGCATTTCCCCCCGCTGATGGGGGTGGGGGCATTTCCCAGGTGCCAGGGAGATGCTAGGGTTGAGGGAAGGATCCTTTCCATCGTGACAGCTGTTCCATCCTCCAGGAGATGCTTGTGCTCTCTGTCGCCGACCTGCCCCGCTTCGTGGAGCCCCAGCACCTGCAGCAGTGTTTGGGGGGCAGCCTGCAGCACTCACAGGCCCAGTGGGTGGCATCGTGCCAGGTGAGAAATGGGAGTGCCGCCACCCCCAGCCAGAGCTGCTCTGTGCCTCTCACCCCAGCCTCTGGAGACACACCGGGGTGGGCAGGAGTGGCCCCCTCTCAGAGGCCCCCAAGAGGTCCCCATGCCCCACAGCCTCAAATCATACCCCCTGCGTCCCAGAACCCAGGAAATCCAGTAGCTCCCCCCATGGTGCCCAAACCCCTGATGCTCAGGGTCTGAATTCCCAGCTCCTGGCGCAGCCTATCAGCATCCCTCAGTGCCTGCCGAAAGTTTGTACTTCATCACCCCTCCCTGGTGCTCTGCCTCTACTGCTGAGCCTTTCCCTTGCTGCCAGGCCTTGACACCTCAAGCCCTCCTCACTGCAGCACCATCTTCCCCTGTGCCTGGTGTGCTTCTCCCTGCAGGCGCTGGAACAGCTGTGCAGACTCTGCCGCGACGTGCTATGCTCGGTGCAGGCAGCCAGCGTCGAGGTGGAGGAGGGGTCAGGAGCAGAGAGGAGCAATGAGGTATATGACCCTGCACCACGTCCCCTGGACTCTGCTGCTCTGGCTCCTGGTAGTGCAAGGCCAGTTCACCCCCAGCTGACTGTGTGGTGTGTTTGCATTGGCATGCATGCAGCAGCAGCATACTGGAGCAGAGCATTGGCACATGAGTGCTTTGTGCCGTGCCCCGCTGAGCAGGCTGTGTCGGCAGCATTGCCTCATGGTGTTGTCCTGCACTGTACTGCTGTTTCAGGATGCTGGGCTCACCCTCATCCTGCTCCAGGATGGGCCAGCGGGCTAGGAGGTCACTGCGATGCCTCGTGACGTGGCATGCTGTACCGCTTACTGTGCTGTGTTCCCAGGAGCTGACTGCTCAAATCGCCAGGCACCAGGACACCATGCGCAGGCTGCTGTCGGATGCACGCCTGCTGGAGCTGCAGAGCGAGGGAGGAGCCCTGCTAGCCCGGCTGTGTCCCTGGGAAGCCCTCAGGTGAGACCACCCTGTGCTCTGGCATGGGGTGTGGAGTGGCTGAGCCGAGCTGACAGCATGTTGTAGGGACTGATGTGCTCCCTTCTGCCCACAGCGGCCTGGCTGAGACGGCTTCCAGCCTCTACCAGGAGGTGGACAACGCCATCCATAGGCTGGGGGGGCTCAGCAATCGGCGCCTAGGGGAACTGGAGCAGCTGCGCCAGCACCAGGAGATCGGACAGGTCATTGCTTCCTGCCACCACCCGCTGCGCGCCTCCCACCCATGCCCCACCCACCTTCCTGGCCCAGGCCCCCGTGCCCACTGGTGCACGGGTGTGGGTGTGCGATGCACGGGCATGTGAGCCACCTGCCCTGCCTCCACTTGCATTGCCTGGCTCCTGTGCCAAGCTCCCACCTGCCCTTCAGCTTCCACGCCCTCTTGGCCCCTGTGCCAATCTCCTGCTCACATTATGCCCTATCCTTTTGCCAATCTCCTGCCTACGCCCAGCCCCCACTGAGCCCCGGAGGGGCATCCCCACCCATCTCAGCGGGGCGCTCAGTGCCAGAGGCAGCGGTCCATGAGCACTTGGGTACAGGAGACAGCCCCGCTTGGCCTCACTCCTTCCTTCCCAGGAGTGGTTGGCCCAAGGCTGGGAGTCTGTGTGTGTGTGGTGGGTGATGATGCCCTAGCAGCCTTGTGTCCCTCAGACCTGTGTCCCTTTCCTCCTCTGAGCCTGTCTCCTGCTCTCCCGGCAGGCCCAGGATGGGAGCCTGGAAGATGAGCAGTGCCTGGCCGCTCCTGAGGACGACGAGGGGCCAAAGGCTGTGTTTGGGGTGCTCAGTCAGCACCATCAGCCCCCCACTGACGCCTCAGGCAGTGTCTGCCAGGAGATGCAGGCGCTGGCCCTGCAAAACCCCCGGGCCGCGCAGGAGTGGGGGCGCTGCCGAGCCCGCTGCCAGGAGCTGGGCTGCCTGCTGCAGAGGAGGATGCGGGCTGCCCTGCAGCCTGCCTCGCCACCCCGCCGCCGGGCCGGCAGCACCAGTGCCTCCTGCTCACCCCAGCACCCGCTGCGAGGCCTGGGCACTGGGTTTGGCTCCTCCCGCAGCATGAGCTGCGTACTGCCCCCACCCAGCAGCCCCTTGTCCAGTCTGCAAGTGGCACCCTCCTGCCAGTCGCTGGGACCTGCCAGAGAGCTGGCAGAAGACAGCGGGAAGGAGCGGGGCCCCAGCCCCACAGATGCACCCCCCAGCTCCTTCTTCCAAGCCCCCACCCTGCCAGCAGGCAGCTCCCCTCCTGTGGGTACACCACCCCTCTGCCGGCCCTCCTCCAAGGGACCCCCTGCTACTCAGAGGGCACTGAGCGAGCCGGGTCCCGGCAGCCCCCGCCCTGGCGTCCACATCCGAGGCCTGGAGGTGAGCAGCCGGGAGGTGGTGGACAGGACCTGCTCTCCCCGGGAGCACGTCATGCTGGGCCGCACTGGTGCCCAGAGAGCCGAGGCACCCTGGGGAGGCACACCCAGCACCGAGAGGAAGCGTCGCTTGGGGTGAGTCTTGGGGCCATCAATGCCTGAAGGGGCTGGAAGGGCCGGGCGGCTTGCACTCTTGAGGGCAGTGGGTGGCATAGGAAAGCACTGCCGTGGGCTCCCGCTTTGTGGCTCGCTCATGCTCCAGCTGTAAAAACATAGGTGGCATGGCTGGCCATGGCATGTTCTTGGCCCTGCCATGGAGGAGAGAGGGCACAGCTTTCTCGCCATGCCTAGCTTGGAGCAGACATGGGCTGAGCAGCATGCACGAGAGAGCAGTAGGCAGCCAGAATGGGGCAAACAGGGAAAGAATGAGTCAGGGCTAGACAGCCTATGAGGACTCATCTCCTGGCACCCTCTGTATAAGCAAGTCTTGGCCCTTCACACACCCTAACCATGTCAGGGTCTTCCCCCTGCTGTGCCAAACAGGGGTCCCCAGTATGTGCCATCTTTTTCCAGCATGCACTGGATTCTCTCCAGTGTGCCAGGTTGTAGAATCATAGAAAATGAGGGTTGGAAGGGACCTCAGGCGGTCACATCTAGTGCAACCCCCTGCTCAAAGCAGGACCAACCCCAACTATCTTATCCCAGCCAAGGCTTTGTCCAGCCAGGTCTTAAAAACTTCCAAGGATGGAGTTTCCACAACCTCTCTGGTTAACCTGTTCCAGTGTTTTGCTACCCTGCTAGTGAGAAAGTTCATCCTAACATCTAACTTAAACTTCTGTGGCTGCAACCTAAGACCACTGCTCCTTGTTCTCTCATCTGCCACCACTGAGAACAGTCCAGCTCCATCCTCTTTGAAATTGCCCTTCAGGTAGTTGAAGGTTGCTATCAAATCTCCTCTCAGTCTTTTCTTCTCCAGACTAAGCCCAGTTACCTTCTCAGAAGTCATGTGCCCCAGCACCCTAACAATTTTCCTTGCCCTCCACTGCACACTCTCCAATGTCTCCACATCCTTTCTGTAATGGGGGGTCCAAAACTGGCCACAGGACTCCAGATGTGGACTCCTTACCAGTGCCAAATAGAGGGGAAGAATCACTTCCCTCGACCTGCTGTCAGCAATCCTGCTAATGCAGCTCAGTATGCCGTTAGCTGCCTTTGCAACTCAGGCATACTATTGGCACCTGTTCAGCTCATCGCCCACTGTAACCCTCAGGTCCTTTTCTGCAGACCTGCTGCTTAGCCAGTTGGTTCCCAGCCTGTACCGGTGCATGAGATTGTTCCATCCTAAATGCAGGGCTTTGCACTTGTCCTTATTAAAGTCATGCCTTTCCCGATGCTCACCTGGCAGTGCCTGTGCCGGGGTGCTGCAGGGGCTCTGGCTCTTGGATGACTCCAGCCTCCTCCCCACAGCACCCAGCAACGTTTGGTGGCTGAGCTGATCACACTGGAGCAGCAGTACGTGAGCTGCCTAGTAGAGCTGCTGCCTCTGGGCGTCGGACACCAGGAGCTGGCCTCGGAGCTGAGGCACGAGTGCAGCACATTGCAGGGCCTCCGGGACCGCCTGCTGGCCTTCCACCGTGCCTACTTCCTCAAGGAGCTGCAGGGCTGTACCATCCACCCCCTGCGTGTGGGCAGCTGCTTTCTGCGCTATGTGAGTGATTCCAGGACCCCCCTGGTGACCCTCATAGCCTCATGGGATGCCAGTATCCCCCCAGGGACCCTCACATACTCAAGGAGACCCCAGAGACTCCTCCATGAGAGGGAATGTGCTATGTGGGTGCCAGGCTTGACAGCCTCAAAAGATGGAGAGATCTTTTGGGGCCCCCCTGAGACTTCAGCAGGTCTGCAAAAGGGAGTTGCTGCCTTTGACACCTAAGTACCTGGCTCTGAACACCCCTCTCATGGGTCCGCAGCACTTCTCCAGACCGCAGACCCTTCTTTGTCACAGCTGTTTGCAGTGCTGGCTCATAGAAGGGCAGTAGTGTTGGATTGGGTTTTGTTCTAATGTGCACCCATTCTCCGTGCCAGGGGGACCAGTTCAGTCTCTATGCCCTCTATGTGAAAAGCCAGCAGAAGCTCGAGGCCATGTTCACAACTCAGCGAGTGCACAGCAAGGTAGGTTGCCAATGCCCCATGGGCCCAATGCTGCCAGGGAACAGGCTATCTCAGAGTCTGGGGCTCCATGTGTCTTGAGGGATTAGAATAGGGGGCTGCGTGCCACGACTCCTGGGCTCTGCCCCAGTTCTGACAGGGGGCTAGGAATCAACCCTCCTGGGTTCAACCCTGGAGATAGGAAGGTGAGGTCTAAAGCTTAGAGTTGGGGTGCAAAGCACAGGACCCCCTGAGAGTTTGTCTGGAGCTAGCAGAGGTGGGGACAGAACAGTGGGTCACAGCCCAGCTCTGGCAGTGGTAGGTTGAGCCATGGGCATGGGATGGTGGCGAGGCTTGGGGAGTCATGTGCTCTGTTCTCTCCCCGACTTAGGGTGGGCCCGGTGGGCTGGAGGGGCTCTGGGAAGATGGGGGACTGGCGCGCTCTCTCCAGAGGCCCCTGCTCCAGCTGGAGCACTACGGACGCTTCCTGGAGGAGCTGCTGCGGGAGAGCGGTGCAGAGCAGACGCAGGAGCGCGAGGCCCTGCGGGCAGCGCAGCAGCTCCTGGAGTCCCAGGAGCAGCATGGCAGGAACCTGCTGGCCGTGGAGCAGATCCGAGGCTGTGAGGTGAGTGCGGGCAGAGGTGGCAGGTACTAACTCAGCATAGACTGCTCCAGGGAGCTATCCCAGCATGCACTGCTCCCTGGTTATCCCAGCATGCCCTGCTGCATCTGCATCCAAAGCGTGGTCCAGGGGTGCTACCCCAGTATGCACTGCTGCATCTGTCTCCAAAGTGTGGTCCAGGGGTGCTATCCCAGCATGCACTGCTGCATCTGTCTCCAAAGCATGGTCCAGGGGTGCTATCCCAGCATGCACTGCTGCATCTGTCTCCAAAGCATGGTCCAGGGGTGCTATCCCAGCATGCACTGCTGCATCTGTCTCCAAAGCATGGTCCAGGGGTGCTATCCCAGCATGCACTGCTGCATCTGTCTCCAAAGCATGGTCCAGGGGTGCTATCCCAGCATGCACTGCTGCATCTGTCTCCAAAGCATGGTCCAGGGGTGCTATCCCAGCATGCACTGCTGCATCTGTCTCCAAAGCATGGTCCAGGGGTGCTATCCCAGCATGCACTGCTGCATCTGTCTCCAAAGCATGGTCCAGGGGTGCTATCCCAGCATGCACTGCTGCATCTGTCTCCAAAGCATGGTCCAGGGGTGCTATCCCAGCATGCACTGCTGCATCTGTCTCCAAAGCATGGTCCAGGGGTGCTATCCCAGCATGCACTGCTGCATCTGTCTCCAAAGCATGGTCCAGGGGTGCTATCCCAGCATGCACTGCTGCATCTGTCTCCAAAGCATGGTCCAGGGGTGCTATCCCAGCATGCACTGCTGCATCTGTCTCCAAAGCATGGTCCAGGGGTGCTATCCCAGCATGCACTGCTGCATCTGTCTCCAAAGCATGGTCCAGGGGTGCTATCCCAGCATGCACTGCTGCATCTGTCTCCAAAGCATGGTCCAGGGGTGCTATCCCAGCATGCACTGCTGCATCTGTCTCCAAAGCATGGTCCAGGGGTGCTATCCCAGCATGCACTGCTGCATCTGTCTCCAAAGCATGGTCCAGGGGTGCTATCCCAGCATGCACTGCTGCATCTGTCTCCAAAGCATGGTCCAGGGGTGCTATCCCAGCATGCACTGCTCCCTGGTTATCCCAGCATGCCCTGCTGCATCTGTCTCCAAAGCGTGGTCCAAGGGTGCTATCCCAGTATGCCCTGCTGCATCTGCATCCAAAGCATGGTCTAGGGATGCTATCCCAGCATGCACTGCTGCATTTGTCTCCAAAGCGTGGTCCAGGGGTGCTATCCCAGCATGCACTGCTGCATCTGTCTCCAAAGCGTGGTCCAGGGGTGCTATCCCAGCATGCACTGCTGCATCTGTCTCCAAAGCATGGTCCAGGGGTGCTATCCCAGCATGCACTGCTCCCTGGTTATCCCAGCATGCCCTGCTGCATCTGTCTCCAAAGCGTGGTCCAGGGGTGCTATCCCAGCATGCACTGCTGCATCTGTCTCCAAAGCGTGGTCCAGGGGTGCTATCCCAGCATGCACTGCTGCATCTGTCTCCAAAGCATGGTCCAGGGGTGCTATCCCAGCATGCACTGCTCCCTGGTTATCCCAGCATGCTCTGCTGCATCTGTCTCCAAAGCGTGGTCCAGGGGTGCTATCCCAGCATGCACTGCTGCATTTGTCTCCAAAGCGTGGTCCAGGGGTGCTATCCCAGCATGCACTGCTGCATCTGTATGCAGAGCGTGGTCCAGGGGTGCTATCGCGGCATGCACTGCTGTGTTTCCTATCTGGCAGACTATGAGGTGTATCTCCCAGCATGCTGTGAGCTCTCAGCCTCTAGGGCTGGGCTGTTGCTTGGTGTTGAGCAGGTCTATGAGGTCTGGTCCTACCCTTGCGGTGTTTCTTCTTCCACCAGATGGACCTGAGGGTCCAGGGACAACTGCTGCATCGGGATGAGTTCACTGTGTTGTGTGGGCGCCGCAAGTGCCAGCGCCACATCTTCCTCTTCGAACACCTGCTGCTCTTCAGCAAACGCAAGGGTCCCGAGGCCGGCCTGGACGTCTTTGTCTACAAGCAGGCCTTCAAGGTGAGCTCTCCAGCTTGCAGGTCAGAGCCATGGATTGCACCCGATGGGGTGCTATCTCCACAGCACTCCTGGGCCATATACCAAGCCCAGCGTCTTGGTGTCCCCAGCTCTAGCATCAGCCCCATAGTGCTTCTGGGGCCTGTTCCAGTGCTAGCTTTTTTCTCCAGACAACAAGATGAAGGGTGGCTGCCATGGGTTTTAGTCATGGCTTCCCCTACTCCCAAGTCAAGGGCAGAGTCTGCGTCTAAACCGACATGGCAGTTGATCTGATCCTGAGTTGCGGGACAAGACACTCTAGCCAGGAGCCTCCGGGTTTAAAACTCCCAGCAGGAGCACTGGCACAGCCCCGTCAAAATCCCCCAGCCCTGCTTGCAGCTGTTCTGAGAACGGCGAAAAAACCCCAAACCCTGACACATGTAGCAGCAGGAAGGGGAAAAAACATTCTTCTTGGTCCTACATGGCAGCAAGAAAAGCCCAGAAACCTGAGAAATACCCATAGAGCATATGCCGATGGGATGGTTTGGATAGGGATGGCCCTGCCTCAGGCAGGGAGTTGGACTAGGTGACCTCTGGAGGTCCCCTTCCAGCCCTACTTCTCTATGGGTCTATGATTGCTGACCAGTGCTTGATCAACCTCTTTTGGACCACCTTCAGTGACGGAGAGTCCACAGCTTCCTTGTTCAGTCTATTCCACTGCCTCCCTGCTATAACAGTGAAGAAGTTTTTCCTGATATCCAATCTAAACCTACTTTGCTGCTGACTCCAAGCCATTGGTCTGTGTCCTATGCTCTGCAGCAAGAGAGAAAAGGTGTTCGCCCTCTTCATAACAGCCCTTCAAGTATTTGAAGACTGCTGTCGTGTCCCCTCCTCAGTGCCTTTTCCAGAAGCTGAATGCCTAGCTCCTTCAGCCTTTCCTCATATGAATTGTGAGGAAAGGCTGAAGTAATCCCACCAGACCCAGTAAACTCACCTCCTGGCTGTGCTGCCCCCCCAGACGGCCGATATGGGACTGACGGAGAACATTGGGGAGAGTGGGCTGCGCTTTGAGCTGTGGTTCCGGCGCCGCAAGTCACGGGAGGCCTATACCCTTCAGGCAGCCTCGCCAGAGGTCAAGCACAAGTGGACCAGTGCTGTGGCCCAGCTACTCTGGAGGCAGGCCACACTCAGCAAGGGTAGGACTATGGGCTGAAATGGGAGGGTAGGGGATGGAGCCTGTGGATGGACTGGCATGGAGGAGGGTTAGGGTTGGAGGGGGTGCAGGCCCCATCTAGATGGGATGCGGGACACATCATGGCAGGACAGGGAGCAGCATGTGGGGAAAGTGGGGCTAGGGTGAGACAGGGAAGGGTGTGTGGTGGGGGAGGCACAGGCCTCCGTGTGATTGCCCTTCTTGTCCTCCCCAGAGCTGCGCATCCAAGAGATGGTCTCCAAGGGCATTGGCGACAAGCCTTTCCTGGACATCCAGGCTCATAGCCAGGGCCACCTGAGTGCTCTGCTCATGGGCAGAGGTGAGGGGGCTGTGGTACATGGGGGTTGCAACCGAGGCAGGAATGTTTCATGTTTCATTACACTTAGGGTTGCTGGCACTGAGGTATCTCTGGGGATTCCCAGGGTGGAAAGTCTCTACGGTAGGGTGGAGGTCTAGGAGTGTTCCTTTCAGGGCCGGGGTGTCAGGGTGCTCTCTCAGGGGGTGGAGGGTCTCAGGGCATTTTGAAGATGGGATTCTCTTAGGTGGTGGCCTTTTGGGTGTGGGTTTGCCCTGAGGAGTGTCTAGAGGTGGGAACCTTTATGTCTGTGAGGTTCTGTCAAGCCGCAATCTCTGGGAGTGGGGGGTTCAGGGGGCATGTGGGGGTCTCTCTGGGGACTCTTTTTGAAGTGAAGGCTTCTCTCAAGAGGTCTCTTTGGGGATGAAGATTTCTCAGAGGTGCCTCAAGATTGGGATGACTCCCTTGGGGTGTGTCTCAAGGAATATCTTTGAGATTTGGGGGTCTCACCAGCTGCTCTCAGCTGCCCCTCTCTCCACAGCTGCCCGCACACGTGCCTCTGTGGCTGTCTCCTCCTTTGGTGTGGCCCCATGCTCCCCGCCAGCTGCCACCTCATCCCCACGCTCAGGCCCTAGCCCCCTCAGCCTGTTCTGTGATGCTAGCCCAGTGACTTCTGCAGGGCACTCACCTGGAGGCTGCTCACTGCCCGGGCACTTGGAGGAGGAAGACTGGGAACTGGACATCAAGCATATCCCACGGGGTGAGACCATTGTGTGAAGTCTGCCAGGGCCAGAGGAGCCTTGGAAGATGTGGAGGGCTTTGGGAAGAGGGAGGACCTCTACTTGAGGGGACTGGGCTGACATAAGGTGCTGTGGTGTTTGCTTTGTGGGCATGTGGCTGGTGTGGGCACGGGGGAGGCAGCAGGCTCATGGAGTTCTAGGCAGGGCAGAGCGTGCCATGGGAGATGCACGGCTTAGGACATGGTAGCTCATCCGAGATATGCCTCATCAGGCAGCAAGTGGTGGGAACATATCAGAGGGTTTGGGAGTGTGTTACAGCTGAGTCCTGGAGCTCTGGGAGAGGGTAGGCACCTGGGTCCTTGGACTCTAAGGGCCAGATTGTGGGCTGTGGAGAGGCAAGCAGCCAGACTGTGGACTCAGGGGGCAGGTGGTTGCATCCTGGAGCAATCTGAGCATCCAAGCAGCCAGGTCGCAGTGCCTGGGGGTGGGCATTCTGTCTCTTCCACATAGCTGGGTGGCTACTGTGATGCCGGCTCGTCCTGCAATGCCACATGTGCTCTTCAGCAGACACCAGCATCACAGCCCAACACTGCCCTCCCACATTTTCAACCCCTGTCTGTTGCAGCGGCTGAGATGCCCGAGAGTGGAGAAGGCACCCCAGCACAAGGGGAGCCATGCCTTGGAGGCATGGAGTTGCCAGGGGGCTCTGCCCCAGTGCAGCGTCGACCGGTAAGAATGGGGTTGGGCAATGTGAGGGCCTCTCAGGCCAATACCAGTCTGTCCACACTCTCTTCTTCTCTCCTTTCCTCTCTTCTGCTGCATTTTGTGGTGTCCAGATTTTTCCTGTTTGGAGCTCCCCACTGATGGCAGAAGAGGAGCATGGGCAGGCGCTTTCCTGTCCCTCTGTTAGATCATTTGCTTGCTTCTGTCTATGTGCTTGGCTGGCTGTCCATTGTGGCAGTCTGGCTCTCTGCCCTCACCCTGGGCTTTCCAAGAGGGGTGGGTGTCTTTCGGGAAAGCCCTGGGAAGGGGTGGATAGGACTCACAGCACCAGGGGAAAGGCAGGGAGTGGCCTGGGCAGGAGCAGTCCCTTGCAGCGGGCTGCTGGAACTGCGGGTGTCCAGGTCATGTCACACCCCGGACAAAGCCCTCGAGGTGGATGGTGCTGGGGGACCAGGCTGCTTCACTCTGTGACCGTCTCCATACCTCCCCCATTGGCTCTGCCATCATCTCCACCATGCCTCAGCCTCCCCAACAGACCTAGGGGCTTTACTTCCCTGCCCTCCCAGGCACCCGCTCTGGTCTCCCCTATGGTCCACATGCATCCCAACATGTGCCTTACCCCAGTCACGGTCCTGACTCCCATTTTCCCTGGCTCTGATATCCTCAGCCCACTAATCTCCCAGCCCCACCAGTCCTGTATCCCACAACCTTCCCAACCCCACCCCATTCCTCACGATTCTTCCTTCTGCCCTGCCATGATTCCCCTATGACCGAGCCTCCTGTCCTCTTACCCCAGCCCCAGATGCCCCCCACAGCCCCTTTGCTTCCCTCCTCAGTTTCCTGGGCATTGTCACAAATGCACATCTCATTTGTTTGTCAGAGGGACAGCTGCACCCCCGCCGACCTGGCGACCCCGCTTTGACCCAACCAGCGGCAAGGTACAGCGGCTACGACGCCTGCCGGCGCCCGTCCGTCTGTCTGTCTGACTGTGTGTCCGCCTGCCCCACGCCAGCACCTGGGTGGCGCAGCCTTTCCTCTCCTTCCCTGTGAGCCTGTCTGTCTGTGTCTCCACCTGCCCCCGTGCATCCACCCACCTGTCTGTGCATCTGCCTGCTCCCCTCAATCCTCCAGCAAACCTCAGGCACCGTCCCATTCCCAACGCCTCTATCTGTGCCTTTGGCACCTTCCCCCAACCCATCTGTGCCAGTCACACTCCACCTATCTGCCTATTTTCCCCTTATGTCCCCGTGCGTCCATCTGTTTATCCCTCAACCATCTTCCCTGTTAGTGTGTCTGTCTCTTTTTCTTAGCCCGTCTGTCTGTCCCATCCTCTCCCTCCTCTACATCCATCCATCCATCCATCTGTCCCTCTTCCCACCTGTCCCTCTGTCGTTTGTCTGTGTCCGTCTGGCCCTCTCTCCAGGCCTGGCTGTCATTCACCTCTCCCTAGTACTCACCTGCTTCTCTTCCTCCAGAGCTGGGTGAAAAGCCTGCACCGGAAGCTGTTTCTACCACGCAGCCGCACGGGACGGGACGAGAGCCCAGGGGCTGCCAGAAACCGGACGGTCTGAGAAACCTCATGCTGCAGACCTCTGGCATGGGGCTGAACATGGACACCCCAACCGCCTGCTCTACCCACATAGGGGCTCCTCACCTCTGCCCCTCCACTAAAACCGTGTGTCCCTACTAAAATAAGGCCCATTTTCAGCCCTTGGCCCCTACGGCCCTCCTTTCCATTCCTCCTACCTTAACCTGTCCACAATGGGGAGGAGGTACCAGGCCTCTTCCTGTTGTCTGATGAAGGGAAGGGCAGGAAACATCTCCCCCTCACAAAGGGAGGACAGAGGGAGACCCATAGCACGGCCCAGGTGGCAGGGAATGCCCCACGCTCAACCTATTCATTGGGCTGCCCCTAGCACGGACACCTGCCAGCTCATGTGAAGACACAAACTCCCCTGAGCACTGATCCTGCCCACATGTGCTCTGATCCCACCAGGTGGGATTTTCCACCCCGGGGAATCCCAGCAGAAGCCAGGCAGTGTTAGTGCCATTGCACGAGGCCTCATTCTGCAAAAAAATCAAGTATTTCTCACCAACAGAAATACCCCGTGGGCTTCTGACATGGTGGTAGATTAGTTTGTGAAGGGGGATTCGTAATGCCCAACCCTCTACCCACCCCCACCCACTCACAAGGATCCCTGCACACACCAGCTTGTGAGGGTGCCAATCCCACTCATGCTTATACAGCTCTGCTTGCGTGGATGCTGCCCATCCTCTGCAGACAAACACCTCCTTGCCTGAATTCCAGCCTGAAGGGAGCTTCCTGTAATCTGAGTGTCATGGACAAGTCTGTTGGGGATCAGGAACTGAATGTGAGCTCAGAAGGGCCTGCCTTATTTGCATGTTCAAAATCCCATGGAGTCCGGCACAGCCCAGCTGACCGAGGCTGTTCCTCATTCTCTATTGGCATGTCCCACTGTGCGTGAGTACAATGGGCAGTCATGCCCCATCCTTGGCCCTCTAAAAGGACGGGGAAATCAGTGCCTGGGAAGACTAGCATTAGGGTAGATTGGGTGCGTCTACATGTTCATTAATGTGCCATAGTTACTGTGCATTAAGTTGAGTACTTGGTTAACCAGGTACGAAATAAATGTGCAGTAACTCAACACTACTGCGCAGTAATGCCGGCGCACGGTTTTTAGTGATGTTTACTGCACAGTAGCCTAATTACACTGCACAGTAACGTATCAGCACGGGGTTTGCCCGGTACACTACTGCGCAGTAAGAGTCTTGTGTAGGTGTGCCCATTGTGTCTAAAAGGGAAGGGAAACATAAGTCCTTTATGCACACGGGTGCACGTGCACCCCCTGAGATTGACGGTGCAGCCCCTGAAAGCACTGTTGGCAGTGCCTGTGGGCAGTCACCGCTCACCCCTCTCCCCCAACACCGCCAGTGGCGTCTGCGGGCAGTCGCTGATCGCCGCTGGCTGCTGCCGCCGCATCTGCAGGTGGTCGCTGACCGCTGATTGGCACTCGCCACCACCCCCCGCCGCAGCCGCCTGCAGGCAGTCGCTGGGGCATGCGTCGTTCATGCCTTTACTTTCCAAGCAAACTGGAGCATTACGGGAAATGTTGTGTATAGAAGGAATGAGCTGTCGTGGGAAAGTCTGTGCCTGGCAAACTGGACTATTATGGGAAATTCTGTGCCTGGGGAACCTGGAGCATTGTGGGAAATTTGCTTCCACGAGGAACTGGGACATTGAAGGCAATTTCCTCTCTGGGAGATAAGAAGCATCCTGGGAAACCCCATGCCTGGTAGACTGGAGCATCATGGGACTAAAGCATGGGAAATTCTGTGCCTGTGGACATGAAAGCATTATGGGAACTTCCCTGAAGGGGTGGCGGGTGGGGGGGTAAGGTAGGGAACTAGCATCACGGGATATATGCCTGACAGACTGGAACACCGTGAGGACTCAGTTACACCAACTCTCACGTTGGGGTGACACGTATACAAATATTCATGACTATATGTACAATGTATAACCTGCGGGAGAGAGCCAGCAGGGCATGGCTGCCATTGTGGGTGAAAGCAGGGTTGGGTTGCCAAGGTGTGGGCATATGCCAAATACAGCGCCAGCCCCGAGGACACCCCCTCTTGGGGGTCTCAGAGAAGGCTGGGGTTTTGCCAAGGAGCTAGGCTCTGTATGCACTCCCACTGTTTATCCTGTGTATTAATAAAGCAGAGATACTAGCCATCAGTCCGTGTTGCAGCCCTGTGTCCCACTTCCGTAGCTGCCTGCTCCGTGCCCAGCACACCTGGCTGGTCACATCCATGGAGGTCTAGAAAAATGTCCTGCCCCTGGCAAGTCTAGGTATGTACCAAGGCATCACGGGGACTCAAGCCTACCAGTGTGTATTTCTGGTGTCATGGCAGAGGCTTGTGACAGTCACTGCGGGGCCAGTACAGCCTCTTCCTGGCACCAGGATTGAGATTTCACACTGGCATTGAGTCCTGCCAGGGCCAGGGCTCTTGTGAGACAGTGCCTGCTCCCATTTGACTGGACCTTGCATCCACCAAAGAGCTCCACAAAACGTCTGGGAAACCCTCTTCAAGCTCTCCCTTCCTCTTTGCTTTCCTATCCTTAGCTGACCCCACATCAGGAAGCAAATAGCCTCAGCAGAAGTTGGGTGTGAGCACAAGGACGAGACAGGCCCAAAGTCATCCCAGCCTTTTCTCCACACATGGACCACACATGGCACCCCACAGAAGAGATAGGCCTGGAGCAGGGCAGTGCCCCTAGAGGTAGGTTGGTACTTGGGAAAGCTAGCACTGCTGGTTGGGCCCTCTGCTCTGGTTTTGGGTCCTTTAGCCATTTTTTTTTACTAGGAATCCAGGCTGTATGGCTTTTCTGTGGATTTGGGCTTCTCCCAACACCCACTGCAAATACCTTCAACCCTCCCCAAGGTCCAAGCTCCCTTTGGTCAATCACTATACCCTTCTGCTGGTACCACGGTGAAGAGACGTGCTCTATCCTGCTATAGTACCAGGTGTGGCAGGCTGGGAAACGACTATTCCCACCTGAATGCAACACCTAGACATGGGTCCAGCTTCCAACAACAGCACCCAAACGTCCTTCCATAGGCTGCAATGGGGAAGCATTTCTCGACAAATAATGACGGCCAACCAGCCCAGCACCAGGGGCCAGTGTCTCATAAATCCCTCCATCCCTATAATCAGTATGTCATGGAGCACCATGCAGGTGTCTGAAGCATTCACATGCATGCCCCTTTGGTCTGTGGGATCCTCATTGCTTACCATTCCTCATCTTAAAATACCCCAAGGAAGGAGAGTCCTTAACTTTCCTGGGCAACTCACTCTATTCATCTCCATGCAGCCTCCACTCTGGATGGCCATTGCTGCTCTACTCTGCAGCCTCTGCTCCTCCTGGGGATATGCAGCACCAGCACCGGAGCTCCTGCCTGCTCGACAGATGGCTACCACTAACCTGCACTTGTGTACTCCCAGGAAGCAGAGGTAGAAATGGAGGGCCTTGTCACACGTTACACTTAGCACGTGTTAAATGAACTGAAAATGCTAGCATCCAAGCAGTATAGCACGCACTAAGTGCCATTGTAGGGTAGCAAAGTTAGGATTTTTCCAGTGGGATGCATTTCCAGAGTGTATTACCTAATATGCATTAATGAGCTAGCATCTGACTGCTCCAGGGAAGCAAAGGTGCATTGCTCTGTATCTATATAGAGATTGGAGAGAGCCAAAGGCACCCCTGGGTTGGTGGGGTAGTGCCCTGGGAGAAGGCTGGATGCTGGGACATGAGCCCTGTGCCTGGCAGAGGACTTTGGAGAGGCAGGATCAGGTGTGAGGAGGTTGATGTGGGGCAGGGGCAAGACAGGCTGGGGCAGGGCAGTGCCTTGTGAGGGAAGGTTGGGGCTGGTGCAGAGAGACGGTGCACGAGGGCATTTTCCCTGGGGGGTGTTGCTGCCATGGTAGGGGGAGGTAGGGCCACGGGAGCAGTGCCCCTGGGGGAGGCTGGTTCTAGGGGATGGAGGGGCAGCTCCAGGCCTCCAAGGAGGTTAGGACGTGGTGGCTGTGTCAGCAGAGCCGTGGCAGGCAGGTTGTGCTTCATTGGGAAGCCGATGAGGCGGAGTGGAAGGCATTTCCCCAGGGGGAGCTAGGGCAGAGGGCAGGTGAGGCGGGAGGGGGGCAGGTTTGCTCTGGGATCAGAGGGGGGCGATGCCCGGGGCTAGGTGTGGGGTCAGTGCAGGGCTGCGTGCCCAGCATGCTTTGCAACAGCAGGTGCACAGGGCCTTTGCTATTCCCGCTCTACCCCAGGGGGTCTGCAGGGTCTCCTCCATGCTGCCGGCAGCCCCTGCCCCGCGCCATCCTCCTGTCCTTCTGCTCCCCAGTTACTCTCTTAACAGTGTGATCCACGTCCGGCCTCCTCCTCCTCCTCTCCCCTCATCTGCACAAAGGGGGTACGAGTTGGAGGAGCAGGCTCCATGCCCCCTCTCTCTCCCCTGTCCCCATCTGGCCTTCCCGTGCTGGGACCCCCCTCCCAACCTTCCCAGCCTTGCCACCATTTTGCGCCAGGAGACGAGCGCAGGAGGGGTAGGGGGGGGGTGGACGAGAATCCCTCTTGATCCGCTTCTGCAGCGATGAAAAGCTTCAAAAATGCAAATTGCTCCATGCATGCCTGCTCCATACAATGAAAAGGGGAGGCCGGCCGCTCGCCCGCCGCTCACCTCAGTCTCTCCCAGCTCAGCGCTGGTGCGGGGGGTTCCCGAGCTGTCGCCTCATCTGGCCCGTGAGTAGCAGCCCTTGTTGTCGCCTCCCCTGCCGGTGCCGTCCCCCCCGTTTTCCGGGTGCCAGCTGTCCCCCTCCCCCCCCCGCCCCCGGCTTCCAACTTGGGAGCAGGTGCCGTGCGGGCAGCGGGGGAAGAGGCGGCTATTTGGGGGTGCTCTGGGCAAGGGCAAAAGTAAGCCAACTTTGGCCTCGACCCACCTGTGGGCCTGGCCAGGGCAGGGGGGGAAGCTTGGCCATGCACCTGAGCCTCATTGCAGAAGGGTTTTCCCTGGGTAGCCCTTTGTGTTGCTGGAGGAGCTGGGGACCGGGTGGCAGGGAGGGGCACTGCTTCCCAGGGGCCAAGGGGCCTGTGCCCCCGGGTGGGGGGTGGTGGGG